>NC_057798.1:715525054-715543650 GCF_018294505.1 Triticum aestivum | reverse complement strand
CCACCCCTCCCCCACCCCATTTCTCTCCGCTTAGTTAGTACTAGATGCTTTTAGTAGTAGTAGATGTTAATTTAGGGTTCATAAATAATGATTTTTAGTAGTTGAACTAGTTTAGTTTTAGTTGAACTAGTTTAGTAAGTAAATTAATAAAATAGTTGAACTAGTTGAATTAATAGAACTAATGTATTTTAGTAAGTAAATTAATAAACTAGTTGAACTAGTTTAGTTTTAGTTGAACTAGTTTAGTAAGTAAATTAATATAACTAGTTGAACTACTTTATTTTTAGAAAGAACTAGTTTTTTTCTATTTACAGTAAGTTTATATTTAGTAAGAACTAGTTGAATTAATAGAACTAGTTGAACATGTCATATTTGTTGTTATTTTTTTAGTTTAAGCAATTATTCGGGATGTATTAGTGATAACTTATAGGGTTTTTGCTTTTGCAGAAATCAAGGAGCCCCTCCATCATCCCCGCCGTCGTCCCCGTCACCGAGCCCCTCCGACCTCGAGGTGAGACCTACCAAATCTCCATGTATATCTTGTGTTGCTCATATAGGATATGTAGTTGCCCAAGTTGCCGGTCATGTTCACGTTACACCTCCGGGTGGCCTATGTTTTGCCGGAGTGTTGATTAATTTCCGTTTCGGAAAATTTCAGGCGCTCGATATGTCCTTTTTTAGCAAAGGTCATGCCGTATTTTTCTGTGAATTCTAGCATGACTTGTGCTAGAATATGTAGGAAATATCAAATGGCCTGGATTTTCTCGAAAAATAATGATCTAATTTAGGTTTTTAGTACAAATATTTAATTGTACAAGTTTAATCTTTGAATTATGAACATAGGAAATGTCGTACTCGGACGACGACAGCCTCCCGGGGGACTGCAGCTGGTGCCACGATGATCGAGGTATGTGCGACAGGTTCGTTGAGCTGGACGAAGATCGATGCTTCAGGATTAAGCTCGAGGAGACCTTCGATGTCGAAACGGTATGCAACAACGGCAAGTGTTTTTTCGTAATTAAAGCATGACTTCAACTATTTCAACGTCTAATTTTCATCTTTTACAATTCGACTAGCTTATACCATGCCATGCAAGATGCTATGTCTTGGAGAGGATGGGTTTTGAAGACCATGAAAATTTTGAAACAAAGAAAATACACCTAAGGACCCATCATGATATGGATTTTGAAGTAAATCTGTGCAATGCTCCGAGCGTAACCCATTTTGGTTGCCAAAATTGGGAAGCACTTTACAAAATGTATGGTTTTTATGAGGGTATGATTGTCACAATGGATCTTGGTGATCCTGACATTGAGCAAGACAATATGGACATTTGGGTCCTTGTTGATACGCTTCCGATTCTACCGCAATGTGAGTTTCTCAAACATAGTTATTAACTAATTTATATTGTTTATTTCAAAATAGTTGACAGCTTATTTCCATTGACAACTTATTTTGATTCTTCAAAGAATGTGTGGAAGAAGGTAGACAAAACCCACTACACGGATGGCTCCGAATTAACTTATAAGGATAAAAGTCATCTGATCGCTTCTTGTACTTATCTTGAGAATTACAATTCCTATTATCAAACTCCTCCAAATTATGGTGAATACGTGCCAGTAGTGCATGTGTTGAACCACGGTAACTTCTATGGAGATACCCTGGTAAGATTTTTTACTAGTACGACATCCGTGCATCTTTTGCATACTTCTAAAACTAGTACATCATTGCTAACTACGAAGTTATTACTGTGTTTTTCAACAGAAAATCCCGATGGATTGTGTGCCTCATCTGATGTATCTAAATGGTCGCCTTAGAGTTCTGAACATACTGCCAGGTCAATGTAGGGAGCTCACCTGTGCATATCAGATTTCTAAAACCGGTGAACACATGCTCATCAAAGAATGGAAAAAATGTTTGGACATTTGCAAGGAGGTTCTTGGAAGTAACATTAAGCGAAAGGCAAGAATTGGAGACAGAATAATCTCCATTCTCCATAATGGAGAGTCAGGGGCTATCTTGTTTTTTGCTATTTTACCTTAGAGAATGTAGTAGGTCCTAAGAGAATGTAGTAGGTCCTATGAGGTACAATATGTTTGTTATGTGGTACAATTTGTTAGAGTTGATGATGAGGAGTACTTGTGATTACGACTACTGACCAATTTGCTATGTGATGTCATTGATGAAAACGATGATCCTGAGGAGGTGTTATATGACAATGATGTATTATGATGATAAATTGTTAATGATATGATGATGATGATGATATTTATTATATCATTGGGTGAAAGAACCGTGGACTAGTTTCAAGTGGATGTCCATCCACTTGAAACTAGTCCGCGGTTCTTTCATCCCGTGATGTAATAACTCATTATGATGTAAAAACAATCTCTAAATTCCTATTGTATGAAAACTTGTGTAAAGGTGTATGAATACAACATGAAATAAAAAAAGAAATAAAATACGAAATAATAGTAGTAGTGCGGGCAGGGAGAAGCGCTACTACTAATTACTAGTAGCGCTTCTCTGGGGAAGCGCTACTACTAACTCGATTTAGCAGTAGCGCGGGTTGAGGCACGCTACTGCTAAGCCTTAGCTGTAGCGCCGTACCAGTAGCGCTCCAGCCCTGCTACTGATAGGCCTAAAACCCGCGTTGCTACTAGGCTTTTCCCTAGTAGTGACGGTGGGCGCCAAATGTCGGGTGGTTAGTGCGACATATGCCAAAGGATGGCTAATCATCGTGGGAGCTAGTAAAACGTCGCCCGTGCCTAGAAACGGGATAAGGCGTAAACATGCACACCGATGCATCTTACCTAGGTTCGGGGCTCTCCTAGGAGATAACACCCCTAGTCCTGCTATGTGGGTCTCCGCATGATCACTAGATTGACAAGTAGATACAAGCATGCTCCTAGAGCTGTTCGGCTAGAGGAGGAAGAGAAGGGCAAGGCTAGCTCTACTCCTCTCTCTCTCTTTATGTGTGTGTGTAATCTCTAGGAGTTGAACCTTTGCATGGGTGCCCTGGGGGGTTTATATAGGCCTACCCCCCAGGGGTACAATGGTAATCCGGCCGGGTGTAGGCCCAGGCCGTCAGTGTCTACAGTCGCCGGCTTCTCCGCCGACTACTGGGGCCCGCCGCCTAGTGGGTCCCGCCGCTGCCGGGCTCTTGGTCGACAGGTAGGGCCCGCCGCCTGTGGGCCCTGTCGGCTGCTCATCATTGTTGCCTTGCCTCTGATGAAGAGGGCTTGGTAGGGGAGGGTGTGGCTACAGAACCGCTGCCTGGTGGGTGTTCACTATAGCCACACGTCGTCTTATCTGGTTAATGGTGCACAAACTTCTAGGGAAGGGGTGGGCCGACTATTGGGAGCCGACCTCCCCCGATGCGAACTGGACTGGGCATGCCGCCTTCTGGTATCTCACAGACAGGTAGGGCCTGCCGACTATGGGCCATACCAACAACCCGTCGTGGCAGCATGGCTGCTCTGCCATGGATGATGTCATGGGCAACGTGGCAATAGTGTCGCGCCCGGCTAGGGATGGCCGCCCGGTATGCTGCACTGTTGCCACGCCTGCTCCGGGATTCGGCGGTGGAAGGATGTACTGTAGCCACGCCCCATCTTGTCATTGTTATGTGGGTGCAAACTTTGAGTGTGCGTGGGTGGGCCGCCTGCTAGAAGTCGGCCACTCTGGTGGCCACCTTCTAGGAATTGGCCCACTCTGGTGCCGCTCTTTGGACCTCGCTGCCTTCTTGCAGCCGGCTGCTTGGACCAGCCGTCCATAAGAAGGCGACCCTTTGCCTTTGATGCTTGTGGGGCGCAGCCGGCCCCGATGTCCTGAAACGTCACGGGGAGCAGATAGGGCTACCCGTAGTCAGTTACTCCGACAGTTAGTATATACAACAGTGGGTGAAATGAATGTTGATTATCTTCAAGTGGAGGCAACATGTGGTGTATATACTAACTAATCATGGTTATAAAATCATATCATGAAAGTACTGTATATAAAACCTATACAAATACATCGAAAATAAGCTGCAATTTCAAAAATACAGGAAAAATAAGCGCTAGCGCTTTTCAAAAGAAACACTACTACTACTTACTACTATCAGCAGCACTTTTCCACCACGAGCGCTACTACTAACTAGGTATAGCAGTAGCGCTAGGAAACCAGCGCTGCAGCTACCAGTTAGCTGTAGCGCCTTACTGGTAGCGCTTATACAAGTGCTACTTGTAGCTCTAAAACCAGCACTGCTACTAGGGTTTTCCCTAGCAGTGTAGTCATACCTGTGCTGTCGTAGAAGTGTTCCATGACATTACCAAAGTTATCATCACGGAAGTGTCCACTTCCATGATGATAAATTGCGCGTCATAGAAGTGCTGTCGTCAAGGTTGACCGACATGTGGCATCCACCGTAACGGTCATCGTTAAGCTATCGGGTTCCGGTTTGGATCCGCTAACCCGTTAACAGCCCCAACCGATGGGATTTTCCACGTGTAAAATTCTCATTCACAGGAGGATCCATGTGTCGGCTCAGCGTTGGACAGATGTCATCCACTCATAGTATAGGAGGCGCCTATGATATGTAGGCATGTGGCAAGGCCCACTAGTGGCCCATTCTGGTAAAAAAGGCCAGCGTGGCAAAAATTAGCAGGCTGACCCATATAAGGCCTACTTGTGTCAGGTCCATTTAAGCCCACGGCCCACACGAGATGTGCCAATTCGGCCCATCAACAACCCGTTCACCATTGCAGCCCATCATCTGTTCAAGCCCGTTAATATCCCGCTATATATTTGGGCTCAATATCGGCCCGATGTGGTTTCGGCTTGTTAATGATCCATCCAAGGGATGGGCCAATTTTTAGGATGTACGACTTTCGGCCTTTTAGCAAGCCATTGTTGGGCTAATTTCTGGCCTGGTGTGTTTTTCAGCATGTTCACGACCCATAAATGTGCTGTGCCACTTGCAGACGGACCTAAGATTTGGCCTTTTAACGGCCCAAGCTCTTCATGGTCAAATACCAACCCAGTTTCTCTTTCGTCCTGCTAAAGGCCCACAACACAGTTGGGCCATATACAACACGACCTGACTTTTGGCCTCTTAGCTGCCCATGCTTTTCATGGTCTAGTATGAGCCCGCTTTCTCTTTCGGCCCACTAAAGGCCCACATAATAGTTGGGCCATATTTAGGCCGACCTTAGTATCGGCCTATTAACGGCCTGTGAAATCAAATGGGCCCACCTATTGCCCGCTTTGCTGTCGGCTTGTTAACGACCCAGGAGGTAAGATGGCCGAGTATAACTCTCGGCCCGATAGAGCTTTCGGCCTGGTTACGACCCATTAACTTAATGGGCCCACTAAAGTTCAAACATGTCTATAGGCCCAATTAGATAATTTGAGCCCTTTACGACGAGCAATTATGCATAGGACCACAACCACTCAATCAAAGGCCTATGAGGATTTGGCCGCTGAGAGCCCATTAGGGAAGCCCACTAAGGGCAGTGGGCTGCTTCCTTCATATAGGGCCCATGACTGTTCGTGCTAACTAATAATTTCACTGCTTTTTTAGCTTCCTAGCAACCAGTTAGCTGGAATGCGAGGCGTGCTAAGCAAAGGTACGGTATACAAGGAAAAACGTTGCACAACCAGCATATATTACAAGAAGTTACATCCACTGAGCAATCAAAGATTGATGTGAGTGCAAATAAATGAACAGAACCTAACGATCTACAATATGTTCTTCCTTCTTTGCTACACTATCTCTAAGAATGTGAGCAAGTTCTTCCTTCTTTGCTACACTGTCTCTAAAAACATTGATCGGTTGTTGTTGCATAAGAATGTGCACCTCTGATTCCTCCACGATTTCCATCATTGCTTCAGCCAATAATTGGTTCACAAACATACATCTTTTCCGTTGCATTCGAGACAGAGGAAACTGAGCAGATTCAGATGGTGATTTTGGCACGCTTGTATTATTGATAGTGGAGAGTGTCTCGACCACTGCATCATAACATAAATTAGGAGGGGAACTGAATAGACTAATCAAGAGCTATTGCCATATTACCTGGCCTAGATTTATTGGAAAGAAACAATGGGGTTGCCTTGCAGCTTTTAGAGTTTGTCTTTTTAACTTTCGCAGCCTGCACCAAATTAACACACTAGCATTACTATCATTGGCCATGTAAGATAATAGGAAAGCAACATTGACAAAAGGAACGCTCGGGAAACCAGACCACACCAGCCTATACCAAATTAACACAATATGGCACAACTATCATCAGCCAGGTAAGGTAATACGAAAGAAACATTGACAAAATGAATGAATGGGCAACTAGAGCAGCACTACATTTCAGTAATATGAGATAGTACACTCATGCAGCTCAGTATGCAAAACTACCAGGCAGTTTTCCTTACAAAAATAAACATTGCCGCCTTTAATTATACATTTTGCTACAACTAAATTTAGATCAGATAAAGGTTGGATTCATGACGATTAACAAAATACATGCTGATGTAAAAATATAGTGATATACAACAGGTACTTACATCAGCATTGGAGCACAGAGAATTCCCTCAAGATACTTTCCTCAAAGACAATGCTAGTGCAGAAATTCTTCTATCTGTTAAGATTATTTTCTAAAAGAGAGAGGGTAAGAAACATGTAGAAAATATAATCAGAATGCTACAAAATTTCATGATGCGAGGATATGCACACGCTTCTTAGAATGGAGTTGACATATTTTTGATGGACTGGAGCAGACTAGTTCTTTGGCCACTAGATCTGCTTATTATCAGTAGGAGTTGGGTTTCTCTGTGCCGGAGCAGTATCTATGAAAACTGGAGTTGGTTTACTATCTCTTTGCGTTCGGATCTTTTGCAAAGACCTTGTTTGTAACCCTTCAGATTCTGAAATAGCCGTCTTCCCCTTGCATGCCTTATATAGAAGAATGGTGCTTCAATTATTAAACATGCTACAATAGAGAGATGTAATGGGCACTGGAGAATAGAAACGCATGACATATTGACATGTATTCCCTCCGTCTGAAAATACATGGATGGGTCTAGGCATATTTAAATTCTTGATACATCCATTTTTATGCATTTCAGCAACATGTAATCCGGACGGAGGGAGTATGATGTAAGAGCCAGGGATACGATAGAACAACAGAGTAAAAAAACACTAGTTGAATGTAAAAATGTATGCTAGCGGAATACATACAGAAAAACACTAAGGCAACATATGCGTGTGTGATTGGGAAACTAAGATGGCATTGCAACAGACCACTAGAACAACACTTCAATTTAAGAAAAAACATGGTATGGTAGATATATGAAGTACATACTGATGAATAACAATGCATATGATATTCAGAAGCATGATGTCCAAACTAAGCAGATGGCATTGCGATAGAGTAGAATGACAGTACTTGAATTTGAAAACATGTTATCATGAATGAAATAGGTACTAAAAAACAGGAAGGCATGACATATTTACATACATGATCAGCAGGCTAAGCACATGGCATTGCAACAGAATAGATGCACTCCAGAACATTATATGCATGTTGTACCCATATCACGGGCCAAGTTAGAGTAAGGACCATGTGGGGGTGAAGAGGATTCATCATCTTTCTGCAAGTCTTCTGATGAACTGCCTTTACATGTTCCATCATATTGGGTATCATTGACATCAAGTTTGTTGGCCGTTACATTGCTCCGTGAGGTTCTTGTGGATATATCAGTGTGTGCAATTACATCCGACATGCATGGAAGATAACTAGTAGTTAGATTTTTGTAATGAGTGCCTGTAGGAGACGGCATAAATAGTAGGAATGGGGTTAACTAGCAACAACATGTCTCAAAAACTTAAAGGGAGAACACAGATGAAAGCTACAGAATATGTATCGTTTATACTTGAGATTAAATAGATGGCACACAAAAGTATTAAAGAACAACATAGGTAATACTAGAAGTGGTATAATACTATACTCACAAGCCTGTGCGATAGCATTGGTTGATGGATGATAACTATGGAACATCGTTACCTAAAGAACAAGTCTTAGCTGAACTATGGAACAAAGTTAACTCCTGAACAAGACCTGTAAGAGATCATGATGAATATACAATGAAATGTGATAATCTATTTTCCATGCTTAGATGAATAACAAAGCCATAAATGTTGCACACAAGTAAAATGAGGGTACAACCTATCTGGTCGCCATCCATAGGAGTGAGCATCATGTGCGGACTTGTCGATGGTCCTGCAGTTGTTGTGGTTGTCCATGTCGGGCACTCGCATTCGATACAGGGAACTGTGGAGTGGGGACTATAGCTCCCTTCTGGTGTATGCTTCCCTTGTTGGAGAAGCTCCGATGAGAAGGAAGATGGTGTGGCTGAAGATGGAGAAAATGCATAATGTTAAGAATGACACATATCTCTGATCAGAAGAAATACCCTAAGAGATCAATGTTAAGGCATGTTGGTATAGCCAATTATGACAGAGCTCGAATCTTGGCTAGGTTTGCTTCAGTTACTCTATGGGAAACAATGAACCCTAGCAATTTTCCGGCTGGGATTCTGAAGACACATTTTTCTGGATTGAGCCATATGTCATATGTATGGAGGTTGTCGAAGGTGAGGCAAAGATCGTCCACCAGTGTTTCGATGTGCTTTGTCTTGATGACCATGTCGTCCACGTATGCTTCGACCGTTTTGCCAATTTGTTTTTCCAAGCATGTTTGACTCATACGCTAGTAGGTAAACCCAATGTTTTTGAGCCCAAAGGGCATAGTGGTGAGGCAGAAAGGACCGTAAGGGGTGATGAACATTGCTGCGGCCTGATCCGATTCCTTCATTTTAATCTGATGGTATCCGGACTAGGCGTCGAGGAAACACAAAGAATCGTGTCCTGCAGTCACATCAATGATTTGGAAAATGCGAGGTAATGGGAAAGGGTCTTTAGGGCAAGCCTTGTTGAGGTCTTTGTGTTGGGGAACACGGTAATTTAAAAAAAAATCCTACGATCACGCAAGATCTATCTAGGTGATTGATACGTCTCCAACGTATCTATAATTTTAGATTGTTCCATGATATTATATTACCTGTTTTGTATGTTTATGGGCTTTACTTTACACTTTTATATCATTTTTGTGACTAACCTACTAACCGGAGGCCCAGCCTAAATTGCTGTTTTCTTGCCTATTACAGTGTTTTGAAGAAAAGGAATATCAAACGGAGTCCAAATGGAATGAAACCTTCGGGAGAGTTATTTTTGGAACGGAAGCAATCCAGGAGACTTGGAGTGGAAGTCACGGAAGCCTCGAGGTGGCCATCAGGTAGGAAGGAGCACCCTACCCCCCTGGGCTCGCCCCCACCCTCGTGAGCCCCTCGTGGCTCCCCTGGCTGACTTCTTTTGCCTATATATGTCCATATACCCTAAAACATCGAGGAGCACAATAGACGGGAGTTCCGCTGCCGCAAGCCTCTGTAGCCACCAAAAACCAGTCAGGACCCTATTCCGGCACCCTCCCGGAGGGGGGATCCCTCACCGGTGGCCATCTTCATCATCCCGGCACTCTCCATGACTAGGAGGGAGTAGTTCACCCTCGGGGCCGAGGGTATGTACCAGTAGCTATGTGTTTGATCTCTCTCTCTCTCTCTCGTGTTCTTGAGGTGATACAATCTTGATGTATCGCGAGCTTTGCTATTATAGTTGGACCTTATGATGTTTCTCGCCCTCTACTCTCTTTTAATGGATTGAGTTTTCCCTTTGAAGTTGTCTTGTAGGATTGAGTCTTTAAGGATTTGAGAACACTTGATGTATGTCTTGCCGTGCTTATCTGTGGTCAGAATGGGATATTCACGTGATCTACTTGATGTATGTTTTGGTGATCAACTTGCGGGTTCAATGAACTCATGCATAGGGGTTGGCACATGTTTTCATCTTGACTCTTTGGTAGAAACTTTGGGGCACTCTTTGAAGTACTTTGTGTTGGTTGAATAGGTGAATCTGAGATTGTGTGATGCATATCGTATAATCATACCCACGGATACTTGAGGTGGCATTGGAGTATCTAGGTGACATTAGGATTTTGATTGATTTGTGTCTTAAGGTGTTATTCTATTACGAACTCTGTGATAGATCAAACGGAAAGAATAGCTTCGTGTTATTTTACTACGGACTCTTGAATAGATCGATCAGAAAGGATAACTTTGAGGTGGTTTCGTACTCTACAATAATCTCTTTGTTTGTTCTCCGCTATTAGTGACATTGGAGTGACTCTTTGTTACATGTTGACGGATAATTATATGATCCAATTATGTTATTATTGTTGAGAGAACTTGCACTAGTGAAAGTATGAACCCTAGTCCTTGTTTCCTATCATTGCAATACCATTTACGCTCACTTTTACCACTTGTTACCTTGCTGTTTTTATAATTTTAGATTACAAAACCCTATATCTACCATCCATATTGCACTTGTATCACCATCTCTTCGCCGAACTAGTGCACCTATAGAATTTACCATTGTATTGGGTGTGTTGGGGACACAAGAGACTCTTTGTTATTTGGTTGCAGGGTTGTTTGAGAGAGACCATCTTCAACCTACGCCTCCCGCGGATTGATAAACCTGAGGTCATCAACTTGAGGGAAATTTGCTACTGTCCTACAAACCTCTGCACTTGGAGGCCCAACAACGTCTACAAGAAGAAGGTTGCATAGTAGACATCAAGCTTTTTTCCGGCGCCGTTGCCGGGGAGGTTATTGCTTGAAGGTATATCTTTAGATCTTGCAATTGAATCTTTCTATTTCTGGTTTTATCACTAGTTTAGTTTGTAAAACAAAACTACAATAAAATGGAATTGGGTTTGCCTCATATGCTTCATCTTTTTAATATCTTTCGTAAGTATGATGAAAAGGAAAATTGTGCTCAAGTGCTAGAAGAAGAAGTCTATAAAATGTTTGGTATTAAATCTTTGAATGATGAGCATGATTGCAATGTTGTTAGTATGAACTCTTTAATATCCATAGTACTAATGATGATTGCACTAGTTATGATGAAAATGTCTCTTATAAGCATGTCAACTTTTGTGGAGTGCATAGAGTTTGCAAGTACACACCAAATAGGGAAGATAGATTTTGCAAGAGGCATAAGTATTTAGAAACTAAATGGTTGCAAGAAAGGCTAGATGTTTGTGCTGAAAATTTAAAATTTCTTTGTCGTACTTGTGAACTTTGAAATGAACATGGTCATTTACATGTCCCATGCAAATTGTTTCATAATCGAATCGTGTCCAAAAATTGTGATGATTTGATTTCGCTTGCACATCATAATGAACTTAGTTTGCTTTTAGGTTATGAAGAAATGAAATGTTTAACTAAGCATATTCTAGAATATAACCTTAAGCAATTCCTTGATATTGATCTAGAAGAAATTTTTATGTATTGTGCAGTGAATTGCATTGAAAATCCTTATTGCCAATTACATAAAGAAAAGAAAGCAAATAGAAGTTGATGAGAATACTAATGAAAGGGAAGAGACTTCCCAATATCCTCCTATTATTTCTTATGATGAATCAGGTAACGAGGAGGAGCTTTCTATTCAACCAATCTCATTAATAAGGAGCTCAAAAAAGATTGTTAAACCCACACACGATGTGAAGAAGAAAAAGAAAATACGGAGGAGCAAAGGTAGAAAGGTGTCCCTCCCAAATGATGTTGCTCCTACTACTCATCGTGATGATGATAATTGCTATACTATTGGTGCTATCCATACTATTAATGATGAGAGTGATTATGCTTATGATATGAAAAGGCCCAAGCTTGGGGATGCTATGTTTGATGAGAATGACATGTTTGAGAATATATTTTCTGCAATTAATGTTTTTCCCAAGCTTGGGGATGTTACATTTAATGAAGGTGATATTTTTAGCCTCCCAAGTTTCTATGAGCAAATTTATTATGATGATAGCATGCCTCCTATTTATGATGGTTATATTGATGAAAGTGGGTTTGGAAGAGTATCAACTTTAGGAAGTAATGATCCCACTATTTTGGAGGGTATTGTATCTTATGATATTTATGAAAGTGGATTTGGAGAGGTCATGACTTTATTTAGTGATGAATCCACTATTTTGGAAGAGGTTTCAATTGATTATGATGAGAACAGAGTTGCTACTTATGATGATTATTGTGATGACACTTATGATATAAAAAGTAGTAATGATTATATTTATAAAACTTGTCATGATTATGATTACACTTTTTCTAAATGTTACTCTTTTAATATGGAAACAATTTATAGTATTCGAGTCTCTTATGATACTCCCACTATTCCGAATGAGAAGAATTTTGCTTATGTGGAGAGTAGTAAATTTTATATGCAAGTAGATCATGAAAAGAATGATTTATGTGCTGGTTATATTGTTGAATTCGTTCATGATGCTACTAGAAATTATTATGAGGGAGGAACATATGGTTGTAGGAATTGCAATAATATCAAGTTTCCTCTCTATGTGTTGAAAATCTTGAAGCTATGCTTGTTTTGCCTTCCTATGCTAGTTGATTATTGTTCCCATAAGTTGTTTGCTCACAAAATCCCTATGCATAGGAAGTGGGTTAGGCTTAAATTTTCTAGTCATATGCTTCATGATGCTCCCGTTATGTTTCAAGTCTTATCTTTTATGTGAGCATCATTGTCATCATCATGCCTAGCTAGAAAGGCATTAAAGAAAATCGCTTGTGGGAAACAACCCAATATTTACCCTTACTGTTTTTTGGTGTTCACATGATTATGCTACTGTATTAATCATGTTTTATAGCTTTTGTTTCAATAAAGTGCCATGTAAGACCTTTAGGATAGCTTACGGTGATAGTTGTGTTGATCCTGCTGAAAATTAGAAACTTTTGGGCCTAGTAAATTAGTTTTGATAATTCACAGAGACGTGCTTTTGATCTGATTCATTTTTCTCTGTGTTGGTACACAAATTTCTAAGGTTTACCTAATTTGGTAGAATTTTTGGAGTTACAGAAGTACTCGTATGATACAGATTACTACAAACTATTCTGTTTTTGACAGATTCTGTTTTCTATGTGTTGTTTGCTTATTTTGATGAATCTATGAGTAGTATCGGAGGGTATGAACCACACAAAAGTTTGAATACAGTAGGTTTAACACCAATATGAATTTAGAATGAGTTCACAACAGTTCCTAAGTGGTGGGTTTATTTTCTTATACTAACAGAGCTTACGAGTTTTCTGTTAAGTTTTGTGTTGTGAAGTTTTCAAGTTTTGGGTAAAGATCCGATGGACTATGGAACAAGGAGTGGCAAGAGCCTAATCTTGGGGATACCCAAGGCACCCCAAGGTAATATTCAAGGACAACCAAGAGCCTAAGCTTGGGGATTCCCCGGATGGCATCCCCTCTTTTGTCTTCGTCCATCGGTAACTTTACTTGGAGCTATATTTTTATTTGCCACATGATATGTGTTTTGCTTGGAGCGTCTTGTATGATATGAGTCTTTGATTTTTAGTTTACCGCAATCATACTTGCTGTACACACCTTTTGGGAGAGACACACATGATTCGGAATTTATTAGAATACTCTATGTGCTTCACTTATATCTTTTGGAGTAGTTTGTCATTTGCTCTAGTGCTTCACTTAAATCTTTTAGAGCACGACGGTGGCTTAATTTTGTATATATTATTGATCTCTCATGCTTCACTTATATTATTTTGAGAGTCTTTTAGAACAGCATGGTATTTGCTATGGTTATAAGATTGGTCCTAGAATGATGGGCATCCAAGTTGGGCATAATAAAAAATTTCATAGAAAGTGAATTGGATGCTATGATCAATTTGATGCTTTATAGTTGTTTTGAGATATAGAGGTGGTCATATTAGAGTCATGCTAGTTGGGTAATTTTGAACTTAAAGAATACTTGTGTTGAAGTTGGCAAGTCCCGTAGCATGCACGTATGGTAACCGTTGTGTAACAAATTTGAAACATGAGGTGTTCTTAGATTGTCATCCTTATGGGTGGCGGTCGGGGACGAGCGATGGTCTTTTCCTACCAATCTATCCCCCTAGGAGCATGCGCATAGTGCTTGGTTTTTGATGACTTGTAGATTTTTGCAATAAGTATATGAGTTCTTTATGACTTATGTGAGTCCATGGATTTTACGCACTCTTACCCTTCCATCATTGCTAGCCTCTTCGGTACCGTGCATTGCTCTTTCTCACCTTGAGAGTTGGTGCAAACTTCGCCGGTGCATCCAAACCCCATGATACGATATGATCTATCTTACATAAACCTCCTTATATCCTCCTCAAAACATCCACCATACCTACCTATTATGGCATTTCCATAGCCATTCCGAGATATATTGCCATGCAACTTTCCACCGTTTCGTTCATCATGAAATGCATCATCATTGTCATATTGCCTTGCATGATCATGCAGTTGACATCGTATTTGTGGCGAAGCCACCTCCATAATTTTTCATACATGTCACTCTTGATTCATTTCCCATCTCGGTACACCGCCGGAGGCATTCATATAGAGTCATATCTTGTTCTAGTTTTGAGTTGTAATTCATGAGTTTTAAATAAATAGAAGTGTGATGATCATCATTATTAGAGCATTGTCCCTTATAGAAAAAAAGAAAGGCCAAAGGAAAAAAAGAAAGGCCAAATAAAAAAAAGGCCCAAACAAGAAAAAAAAAAGAAAAAAGGGGGACAATTTTACTATCCTTTTCCACACTTATGCTTCAAAGTAGCACCATGTTCTTCATATAGAGAGTCTCATTTGTTGTCACTTTCATATACTAGTGGGAATTTTTTCCATTATAGAACTTGGCTTGTATATTCCAATGACGGGCTTCCTCAAAATGCCCTAGGTCTTTGTGAGCAAGCAAGTTGGGTGTACACCCACTAGTTTCTTTTGTTGAGCTTTCATACATTTATAACTCTAGTGCATCTGTTGCATGGCAATCCCTACTCCTCATGTTGACATAAATTGATGGGGATCTCCATAGCCCGTTGATTAGCCTCGTTAACATGAGACTTTCTTCTTTTTTGTCTTCTCCACATAATCCCCTTCATCATATTCTATTCCACCCATAGTGCTATATCCATGGCTTACGCTCATGTATTACGTGAAAGTTGAAAAAAGTTTGAGATTACTAAAGTATGAAACAATTACTTGGCTTGTCATCGGGGGTGTGCAAGATGAGAGCATTCTTGTGTGATGAAAATGGAGCATGACCAAACTATATGATTTTGTAGGGATGAACATTCTTTAGCCATGGTATTTTGAGAAGACATGATTACTTTGTTAGTATGCTTGAAATATTACTATTTCTTATGTCAATATGAACTCTTATTTTGAATCATTTGGATCTGAACATTCATGCCACAATAAAGAAAATTACATTAAGGATTTTGCTAGGTAGCATTCCATGTCAAAAATTCTGTTTTTATCATTTACCTACTCGAGGACGAGCAAGAATTAAGCTTGGGGATGCTTGATACGTCTCCAACGTATCTATAATTCTTGATTGCTCCATGCTATTATATTACCTGTTTTGGATGTTTATGGGCTTTACTTTACACTTTTATATCATTTTTGGGAATAACTTACTAACCGGAGGCGCAGCCCAAATTGTTGTTTTCTTGCCTATTTCAGTGTTTCGAAGAAAAGGAATATCAAATGGAGTCCAAACGGAATGAAACCTTCGGGAGAGTTATTTTTGGAATGAAAGCAATCCACGAGACTTGGAGTGGAAGTCAGGGAAGCTTCGAGGTGGCCTGTAGGCTGGGAGGCACACCCTACCCCCCTGGGCGAGCGCCCCACCCTCATGGGCCCCTCGTGGCTCCCCTGACCAACTTATTTCGCCTATATATGTCCATATACCCTAAAAACATCGGGGAGCACAATAGATCGGGAGTTCCGCCATCGCAAGCCTCTATAGCCACCAAAAACCAATCGGGACCCTGTTTTGGCACCCTGCCGGAGGGGGGATCCCTCACCGGTGGCTATCTTCATCATCCCAGCACTCTCATGACGAGGACGGAGTAGTTCACACTACAAAAAAATGAAACAAATTCGTGACATTTTGGGTCGAACGAATTTTTTTATGTCTTACATATGACACTTCTATGACGATAATTGTGACAAAACCCGGTATCATCATAGATGTGGTGGGCTCCTACTTCTATGACAAAAAATCATGACAAAAAATGGGCTTTTCATCCTGGGCGGGACGGAGACGCAGCTACATGACATTCTTTGGGCCGTCCATGACGGAAAAAACCGTGGTAGAAGCGAGGGCGAGGAAAATTTCGGGGAGTTCCCGGTTACGGTGGGAGGTCAGGGGCCGAGCGATGCGCGTTTCTCTTGTACACGTACGCGCTTGTGTGCCAGGCGTTGGCTCTAACTAAACCCGAGCGAGGCGTTGGGCTCTAACTGAACCCGAGCGATTGCACTGCAGGCTACGCGTTACTGAACCTGAGCGATCGATTGATGGCTATTAACTGAACCCGATCGAGCGATTCCTTCGCTACTGCTGCTAACTGAAGCCGATCGATTGGATGAACAGTGAGCATTGCGGGGGGGGGTTGGATGAATAGTCAGCGGTGGTGTTGCCTCTGGATGAACAGGACCCCGTGGTGTGGAGGGTTGGATGAACAGGACGACCCCGTGGAGGGTTGGATGAACAGTAGACGGTGGAGGGGTGCTCGTGGAGGGGTGGTTGAACAGTAGCCGGTGGAGTAGCGCGCGGTGGAGGCTGGATGAACATGAGCCTGTGGAGGTTGGAGGAGGTCTACGGTAGCCCGTGGAGGCTGGAGGAGGTCAACAGTGGAGATGAACAATATCCCGTGGATTCCCGTTTTGCGGTACGCCACACCCCTCCCGATGAACAGGACCCCCATTTCGCGTAGCGCTCCAACACAAATCCGTTTCATCCGTTTTGCGGTACGCCACACCCCTCCCGATCAAAAGGACCCCCGTTTCGACCGTAGCGCTCCAACACAAGTCCGTTTCATCCGTTTTGCGGTACGCCACACCCCTCCCGATCAACAGGACCACTGTTTCGACCGTAGGAGGTCCATTTCCTCCATTTTGCGGTACGCCAGACCCCTCCCGATGAACATGATCCCGTTTCGAACGTGGCCAATCGAACACAAGGCCGTTTCCTCCGTTCTGCGGTATGCTAGGCCTTGTTTCCATTGCCTGTTCCGTCCAAGCCCTCCCGATGAACATGACGACGCATTCCGTTCCGACCCATCCGGTTGGCTCCCACGCAACCTTTGCCTCCCGATGAACATGACACATTCCGTTGCCTCCCAATGAACACGACGCATTACGTTTCCTCCCCATGAACACGACGACGACGTTGTTTCTCCGTTCCGACCCAGCCATGTACACGAGCCCTGGCCGTACGTATGCGCGAGCAGGCGTTCGAGACCCCGCCCATATGTACACATACGTGGCCGTATTTTCTTTCTTGCACCCTGGCCGCTATACGTACGTGTACATGCTATGTGCGCGCCTCTACTACGACACGTGCGCGCCTCTACTATGACACGTGCGCGCCTTTACTACGACACGTGCGGGCCTCTACATCCACCAGTATATACGTACACGTTCACGACCAGAATGACAATGCTACGTACACTTTGACCAGGTGGGTCCCGACTGTCAGGCACTTCCTTGCGTGCAAAGATGTAGCTGGTGGGTCCCAGCAGTCAGGGGGCGAATCGTTTTTTTTTTGCCCGGACGCACTTCCTTGCATGCGAAGGTGTAGCTGGTGGGTCCCAGCAGTCAGGGGGCGAATCATTTTGTTTTTTTGCCCAGACGCACTTCCTTGCATGCGAAGGTGTAGCTGGTGGGTCCCAGCAGTCAGGGGGGAAACGTTTTTCTCATGAAATATGGTGGTCCGTTCGGTGGGTCCCTGCTGTCAGGTGGAGGAATAATTATTTTGCACGTAATAAGGAGGCACTTCCTTGCGGCTGCCATGGACCCAGCTGTCAGCCTCGGCACATACAGTACTCTTCCGATGGAAGTCGGTCGTTGACCACATTGACGACGCCGCACCGAGAGCACCATGGCGTTGGACGACGGTGACGCCTAGGAAGGGACGATGCGGAGCCAGGGAAGACGCAGCAGTGGATGCCCACGTGAAGAGGAGTACGACGGTTCACTGGTTTGGCTGCGGTGTGAGGCTACCGTCGCCGTAGAATAATAGGGGGTATGGGTGAGTAGAGGGATGGCCTGGGCAGCAGTGGGAGTAGTAGGGGGCGGTGAGGCCTCCGCGGCATCACAGTCGGCCACGAGAGGCAGGAGCGTGCGGCACGACTGGCGCTGCTTTGGGCGGCTGGAGCACGAAGAACAGAGGTTGAAGAAGGACTACGGCCGTTGGATGGACATCGTACGGTCACTGGAGCTAGAATCGTTCATATTGACTAAGTTGACAAAGCCCTCCGTCTCCGTAAACTTAGTAGGCCCACAAGTCAGCCTCCCACCAAGGTGAGTCCTAGCTAGCAGGGGGAGTATTCATTTTTTTGTGCGTAATAAGGAGGCATTTCCGGTGGGTCCGAGC
>NC_057798.1:715314331-715524810 GCF_018294505.1 Triticum aestivum | reverse complement strand
ACAGAGGCCCTTCCGGTGGGTCCCAGCTATCAGTTGGAGGAATCATTATTTTGCGCGTAATAAGGAGGCATTTTCCCTGTGTGGGCCCCTACTGTCAGCCTCTTCAGATGGCTGTTGTTTGTTGACCATGTTGACCTCGCCGCGCCGAGAGCACAAACGCGGTGGACGAGGGCGAGTGTTGGTGTCAAAACCGGCAGATCTCGGGTAGGGGGTCCCGACCTGTGCGTCTAGGCGGATGGTAACAGGAGACAAGGGCATGATGTTTTTACCCAGGTTCGGGGCCTCTCGATGGAGGTAAAACCCTACTCCTGCTTGATTAATATTGATGATATGGGTAGTACAAGAGTAGATCTACCACGAGATCAGAGAGGCTAAACCCTAGAAGCTAGCCTATGGTATGATTGTTGTTCGTCTTACGGACTAAAACCCTCCGGTTTATATAGGCACCAAAGAGGGTTAGGGTTACACAGAGTCGGTTACAATGGTAGGAGATCTACATATCCGTATCGGCAAGCTTGCCTTCCACGCCAAGGAAAGTCCCATCTGGACACGGGACGAAGTCTTCAATCTTGTATCTTCATAGTCCAGGAGTCCGGCCAAAGGTGATAGTTCGGCTATCCGGACACCCCCTAATCCAGGACTCCCTCAGTAGCCCCTGAACCAGGCTTCAATGACGACGAGTCCGGCGCGCATATTGTCTTCGGCATTGCAAGGCGGGTTCCTCCTCCGAATACTTCATAGAAGATTTTGAACACAAGGATAGTGTGCGGCTCTACAAAATAAGTTCCACATACCACCGTAGAGAGAATAATATTCACACAAATTCAATCTGCTGACGTATTCCGTGGCGTGGCATCACACCGCGGCCAAGCCTTAATTTGTTTTATTGTCCCACCTCAGCGCGTTTAGCGAGGTGGTTTCCTTGGCACGTCTTGGCAAAGCAGAGATCGTGTCCCCTTATTCCGGGATTCTCATCAATACGGGCGTGGGTAACCCAACCGCGCCATTGATTATGGCGCTTGGGAGATAAGCGAGTTTTACCAGGCTGGTGGGTACGCATAGCTTCGTCCGCCCATATAAGGGGATAAGGATCCACTCTTTCCATTTACGCCTTCTTCCTCCTTTGCTTATCCATCTCCGCGCACTCGAGCTCCAACGCCCAAGCCCGCACTTCTCCAGTCATGTCCAGAGCGGGAGGCAGGTGGATGGCCTCCTCCGTCACAGAGGGGCACATCAAAAAGTTGAGGAAGGCCGGATACTTGTCCAGCGACATCGCGCACCGGCTCCCGGATGAGGGGCAGCTCATCCCCACCCGTAGGCCCCATGAGAGGGTGGTGTTCCTCGCCCACTTCCCTCGCGGACTAGGTTTTCCACTTCACCCATTTGTCCGGGGGCTCATGTTCTACTAAGGCCTGGATTTCCACGATCTGGCCCCGAATTTCATTCTCAACATCTCAGCATTTATCGTCGTGTGCGAGGCCTTCCTCCGCATCCAGCCCCACTTCGGCTTATGGCTGAAGACCTTCAATGTCAAGCCGAAGGTAGTGGGCGGCCGCCAAGCAGAGTGCGGATGCGCCATGGTGGGCAAAATGCCCAATGTCACATGGCTCGAGGGCTCCTTTGTGGAAACCATCAAGGGGTGGCAATTGGGGTGGTTCTACATCACCGAGCCGCGCGACCTTGAATGGGCAGCGGCCCCCCAATTCCGATCTGGCATCCCCACACGGCTCACCTCTTGGAAAGAGACGGGCCTGTCGTGGGGTAATTTGGAAGAGGTGACCGGACTCCAAACCTGCGTCCAAAACCTGATGGACAAGAAGATTAAACTCGTCATCGTAGTCCAGGTCATGCTCTTTCGCCGCATCCTCCCGTGTCAACGACGGGCCTTTAACCTGTGGGAATTCGACCCAGCCCAGCACCAAACTTTGTCCAGGCTTTTCGATGGCTCCGAGGTTCACCTCCCACTACCGAGGATCGCGGATTCTACGCAAAACGCCAAGCCAGAGCGGTAAGTTCATTCTGCCCATCACAGGATATTTGTTTCTCATAGTTTACTCTATGCGGGATCTAAGCTCCCGTTCCTTTGACAAGACTGGCAGAAGAAGTCCAGACAGATCGACTGTCTGGCTCCTTTGCCAGAAGACCCAGCGGATGCCTGATTGACGGGGCTGCTGGTTCTGACACCTCACGTGGTGCCGGAGAAGAAGGCCAAGAAGAACACCACGGGAACTCGAAAGAGTTCCCGGCGCCAGGTGTTATCGGATTCATCGTCCGATGACTCTGAGGCGGGCTCCTCCCGTGAAGATGAGAAGGAGGAAAAAGAGGCCTCTCCCCCAGCGGGGGGAGAGAAGAAAAGGAAGGCCGCCCCAACTGGGGAGGCCAGAGGGTCCAAGAAGGGAAGGACCCTTCCTCCGGACTTCTCCACCAACGCCGATGACGGCGAAGAGGAGTGGCCACCAAGGGATAAACCCCCGGCGACATCGTAAGTATCCGAATACCAGAATAACTCATGGCCTTTCGTTTGTAAAATAGAGTCTCCTGACACCGAGTACAACCCTGCAGCCTGCCCAAGGACGGGCTTGACACTTCAACGAGTGGATCCCTGGCTCCGTTGGACGTGAATAGTACTTCACTTTCGGCCGCCTCCTCTACTCGCGCTGCGAACGACGCTGAGGTGGGGTCCCAAAAGGGGCCCAACCAGGAGGAGGAGGTCCCGGAGGCTCCGCAAGGCAACCTCCCGGACTCCAGGCATAAGGCGGATCAAACCCCAAAGGGCTCTAAGTTGGGCCCTGGGCCAGACTCCACACCGGAACCTTCAGTGGTTCTGGAGTCCGGCAGGCGACCCCTTCGTAAGAAGGGCGAGACTATGACACCGGTGACCTCCGTCCAACCGGAGGCACCGGATAATTTGCTGGAGGCGCTTAACGGCGCCTCCATCGACGAGGGGCACCGCACTGTTATGAGTGTGGTGATCCAGAAAGTTCAGTTCGCCAAGAGCGGGCTGACCGAAGCCTGTGCCAGCCTTCTAACAGGCTTTGAGGTATGTATTTAAGATATGTAAAAATATTACCGCATAGACAGTAGCCCCTGATGCTCAGTTTGGTGTTCGGAAAGAAAATCCGAACTGAAGATCTAAAAAGATGTACGCAGGAGTCTAACATAGGTATGTCAATATGGGGAATGCAGGCTGCGCTGCTGACCTCTGCCGCACTGACTGCGGAGGTCGATGCATTGAAGCAGAGCCTCGAGCAGTCCGAGAACGAACTCGGCCTTGCCAAAAAGCGGCTCGAGGACAAGCAAGGTAAGTTATACCTTATGGAAATATATAAAAGATGTGGTTGCAAAAAATAGCAAGAATAACGTGAGAATTGTAGGGGCCATGAATGAGGTGGCGGCCCTGAAGGGTGCGGTGTCCAAGGCCGAAAGCAATGCGGCCGTGGAGCGCACCGAGCGAGAGAAACAGGAGGCGTGGATGGAGGAGGTGCGGCAAGAGCTCCAGGCTCTCATGAAAAAACACGAGAGTTTGGAGCGTGACACAAAGACTCAAGAGTCCGAGCTCGCCTCGACTCTTGAGAGCGCCAAAGCCGCTAAGGACGAAGCCCAGAAAGCCCTCCAGGAGATTGAGGCAATGAAGAAGATAGCGGCGGGTAAGGCATTCTTCATGCAAAGCAAGCACGTGAAAGTGAATTACTTGTTACTTACCCAAATACGGAGCTCTCCAGGAGCATTAGCAGATATGCCCCGCAGTGTGTCCGATGCTGCCGCATTCTACCGGGGCGAGGAGGGGAGCTCCATGGAGAAGGTGTTCTGGTCTCAGTATGCTGAGGCCGAACACCCAGTGCCCTTGAGCGACCAGCTGAAGCAGCTGGTCGAGCTACATAAGGTGGCCGAACAGGCCATGAAGGGCCTCATAGTTCGGCTGTGGCCTGAGGAGGCCATGCCTGGGAGCTACATCGAGCTGGTGAGGAGGCTGGTGGACGCCTGCCCATGGATTGAAGTCGTCAAGCACTCTTCCTGTATCGAAGGTGCCCATAGAGCCCTTGCCCGTGCTAAAGTGCACTGGGCAAGATTGACGCTGAGAAGCTTGTTACGGACGCTCCACCGCCGGGCAGGGAGTATCGCAAGCCCGAGATGTATTATGCGGGCGTCCTGAAGGGTGCCCGTCTTATATCGGGTGAATGCTCCAAAGATGTAATTTTTGAGTAAACTCGCATTTTTTATCCTGTGCGCTTGAAAACTTGTTCATCTACGCTAAGCAGCACTTGTAGATTTAAAATATTACCTTCTGTGCGGTCGTTTATTAAATTTGAGAGATGGTGAGTCGTCGGCTTCTGCCCCCCTGCCGCGAGTGCTGGGGTGTTAGGGATAAACTTGAGCGCTCTTGTTCCCATTCTTGGGTCCTTCGAGGGAGGCGCTCAACGCAACGAACAAGGCAACCAGACTATAATGCTTGAACACTCTCACTTAGCCCTAGAATTCTATAATTTTAATTTTCGGCGAAGCCCCTAGTATTCGGAAGACCGATTTCGGGGCGCTATCCACGCCTGGGCCGGACAAAGCCGGCTCCTCACTCTAAGCGGCATAAGTCTTTAGGGACTCGAAGAACCTCTCAAACAACGACCGGCTCTCGCCCTATCATGACAGTCAGTTTTAGCTTTCTCCACTAAGGTGCTCAACCCAGCTCAACCGGGGCACAATCGCAGTGGTTCTCCCAGCGCTACCTTAGCTGATATAACAGAACATAAGGTACCAAAATATGGGAGCCGGGCAAACCCAACTATTGACCCAAGACATGATTCAGAGCAGATGCATATAATGCTATAAGTTCGGGGTGCCGCACTTGTGAAAGTGTTCGGACTTATCACACCATATTTTGGGGTACTTAAGCCCCTGGTGTATTTTGGCCGTACCAAAGCGTACGGTTGCAATATGTCATAAGTGAACATATATAGATAAGAAAAAGGAATGCAATAATAGGCAAAAGCTGTGCATTGTTCATTAAAAAAGCTGCGATAAAAGCAGAATGATACAAATAGTGCGATAAGCAAGGGACGGGACTATTTGACATGTCCCCCTCCAGGAGCGAGCTGCGGGATGATATGTAAAACAAGTATACTGCTCGTTATAGAGACCACCTGGACATTCGACGTAGCTTTCTGCTTCCCTGGCTGTTGCATCTTGTGTTCGGCGATTCTACTGCCGGGCAGGGCTTCTTGATAAAGGAGTCCTGAAAGTAAGAAAAAGAATAACACAATCAGGAGCCCCTGGTGCGGTTGAGCCGCATTCTAGGCCTGCCATGGTCGTGCCCCTCCCCCTATACCCATGCCATTTCCAGAGCGTAATTATGTACGCGTAGTACTGGTTTCGCAATGTTGCGAGGGCCGGGGTTGGGGCCGCATTGCTACGCGTGCTCGGAACGTGCCGGGCGGTCCTGTTGTAGGTTACTCTGGGCGTGCTTGGCGGTGTCAGGACGTTTAATAGCCGGACTCGAGAATTGCTTTAAGAGGCTACTTTGTACTTCCGCCGCGAGAGCCGCCGTGTGCTCCTCCGTTCGGAGAGAGCGTTCGGTGTTTCCGTTGACCGTAATGACTCCTCGAGGGGCTGGCATCTTGAGCTTGAGATATGCGTAGTGCGGCACCACATTGAACTTTGCAAATGCGGTTTGTCCGAGCAGTGCGTGATAGCCGCTACGGAACGGGACTATGTCGAAGATTAACTCCTCACTTCAGAAGTTATCCGGGGATCCGAAGACCACTTCAAGTGTAACTGAGCTTGTAAAGTTGGCCTCTACACCTGGTATGACGACTTTAAAGGTCGTCTTTGTGGGTTTAATCCTTGAGGGGTCTATGCCCATTTTGCGCACTGTATCCTGATATAGCAGGTTCAAGCTGCTGCCGCCGTCCATCAGGACTCTAGTGAGGTGAAATCCGTCAACGATTGGGTCTAGAACCAATGCGGCGAATCCGCCATGACGGATGCTAGTGGGGTGGTCCCTTCGATCAAAAGTGGTCAGGCAAGAGGACCACGGGTTGAACTTTGGGGCGACTGGCTCCATCGCATATACGTCCCTTAGTGCACGCTTCCGCTCCCTTTTTGGTATGTGGTTTGCGTATATCATGTTCACCGTCCGCACTTGTAGGGGGAAGCCCTTCTGTCCTCTATTGTTCAGCGGCCGGGGTTCCTCCTCCTCGTCGCTATGCAGCCCCTTGTCATTGTTTTTGGCATGTAACTTGCCTGCCCGCTTGAACAACCAACAATCCCTGTTGGTGTGGTTGGATGGTTTTTCAGGGGTGCCGTGTATCTGGCACGAGCGATCGAGTATTCGATCCAAATTGGACGGGCCCGGAGTATTTCTTTTGAATGGCTTTTTTCGCTGACCGGGTTTAGAGCCTCTGAATCCGGCATTGACTGTCGTATCTTCAGCATTATCACCGTTAATGCGGAGCTTGTGCTTGTTGTGATGCGACCTACCATTGCTGTCCTTGGTATCCGAATTACCAGGGCTCTTGGTCATGTTGTTACTACGAGCTAGCCAGCTGTCTTCTCCCGCGCAAAAGCGGGTCATGAGTGTTGTGAGAGCTGCCATGGATTTCGGCTTTTCCTGTCCTAGGTGTCGGGCGAGAAACTCGTCGTGGATGTTATGTTTGAAGGCTGCAAGGGCCTCTGCATCCGGGCAATCGACGGTTTGATTTTTCTTGGTTAGGAACCGTGTCCAGAATTGTCTGGCCGATTCCTCTGGCTGCTGAATTATGTGGCTTAGGTCATCGACGTCTGGTGGTTGCACATAGGTGCCCTGGAAATTGTCGAGGAATGCGGCTTCCAGGTCTTCCCAACAACCAATTGACTCTGCTGGCAAGCTGTTAAGCCAATGTCGAGCGGGTCCTTTGAGCTTGAGTGGGAGGTATTTGATGGCGTGCAGATCATCACCGCGGGACATGTGGATATGAAGGAGATAGTCCACGATCCGGACCGCATGATCTGTTGTGCCATCGTATGATTCAATGTTCACGGGTTTGAAACCCTCAGGGATCTGATGATCCATCACTTCGTCTGTGAAGCATAGTGGGTGTGCGGCGCCTCTGTATTGGGCTATATCACGACGTAGCTCAAATGTGTTTTGTCTGCTGTGTTCGGCCCAGCCGGATTTGCTGTATCCGGCGTGACGGTTGTCGTCACGTGTAGTGAGGTGCCCATGTGATCCGTAGATCGATCTTGTCTGCCTTGCCTTGTTCTCCAATATATCTCATAGGTCTGGCGCACTTCCCCGTGCCTTGGTATTTTTTGAGCGGCGGAGGGGTGCGGTTTGAGTGGAGGGCCGAGAGGCCTCTCTGTCGCGGCCACGAGGTGGCCGGTCTGCCGCATCCTGTGCTGGTGATGTACGTTTGAGTGCTTCCTCCTCTAATCGGGGTAGCAACCTGCGTTTTGGGTAGCTCTTGGAGGGGCGTTCGAGTTCATACTCTTCGGTCGCAAGGACTTCAGTCCATCTGTCAGCTAGCAAATCTTGATCAGCTCTAAGCTGTTGCTGCTTTTTCTTGAGGCTTCTTGCGGTGGCCATAAGCCTGCGTTTGAAATGCTCCTGTTCCACGAGATCCTTAGGTACGACAAATTCATCGTCATCGAGGCTTGCCTCGTCTTCAGAGGGAGGCATGTAATTATCGTCCTCTACCTCTCTATCTGCCGCTCTCTCATGGGGGCTGGCTTCTCCATCCTCCTGTGCTGAATCTTGCTGGAAGGGGTTGTCTTTGGCACTTTCCGGGGTGTTATTGTCTCCCATGCCGGAATCACCATTTTTGCTGTGGCGGGATTAAGAGCGGCGCCGCTGATGCCGGCGCTTAGGCTGTTTCTTGGAGGGGTCATCCTCCGTTGTTCCATTGCCGTTCCCGTCTTTTGGGATGCCCACCATGTAAATGTCGTAGGACGAGGTGGGCTTCCAGTGCCCTGTAGGCACTGGTTCTTGGTCGTCTCCTGCATCGTCGTCCATACCGTCGATGTCTTTGGAGTCAAAGTCGAACATGTCAGTTAAATCGTCGACAGTGGCTACGAAGTGGGTGGTGGGTGGGTTTTGAATTTCTTCGTCGTCCGTATCCCAGCCTTCCTGACCGTAGTCCGGCCAGGGCTCTCCTGATAAAGAGAGAGACTTTAGTGAATTCAGGATGTCGCCAAAGGGCGAGTGCTGAAAGATGTCCGCAGCGGTGAACTCCATGACCGGCGCCCAATCGGGTTCGATTGGCAGGGGCGCGGAAGGTCCGGAGTTCGGAGAGGAGTCCGGAGAGGAGTCCGGTACCTTGGAGTTATGAGCCTTGCAAAGGACAGGGATAGTATTCGGCCCCATCGCCATAGAGATAGCAGCCCCCGAGGCGGTGTCCAGCCACCCGTCCTCGATCGGCGCAGTCGGCTCCGAGCTAAGGGTCGGAGCAGACACTTGTGCGGCCTCCAGGTCACTGTCCGGTGGTAGAGCTAAATCGTGCCCATCATGACAGTGCGGTGCGCTTGGCTGTGGCTCGAACCCGTCGAAGATCAAGTCTCCGCGGACGTCAGCCGTATAGTTCAAACTTCCAAATCTGACCTGATGGCCAGGGGCGTAGCTTTCAATCTGCTCCAGACGGCCAAGTGAATTGGCCCGTAGTGCAAAGCCGCCGAATACGAAGATCTGCCTGGGGAGAAAAGTCTCACCCTGGACCACAACATTGTTGATGATCGGAGGAGCCATCGGGCCTGAAGATGACGACACAGAGGAACTCTCAATGAAAGCACCAATGTCGGTGTCAAAACCGGCGGATCTCGGGTGGGGGGTCCCGAACTGTGCATCTAGGCGGATGGTAACAGGAGACAAGGGACACGATGTTTTTACCCGGGTTTGGGCCCTCTTGATGGAGGTAAAACCCTACTCCTGCTTGATTAATATTGATGATATGGGTAGTACAAGAGTAGATCTACCACAAGATCAGAGAGGCTAAACCCTAGAAGCTAGCCTATGGTATGATTGTTGTTCGTCCTACGGACTAAAACCCTCCGGTTTATCTAGGCACCGAAGAGGGTTAGGGTTACACAGAGTCGGTTACAATGGTAGGAGATCTACATATCCGTATCGCCAAGCTTGCCTTCCATGCCAAGGAAAGTCCCATCTGGACACGGGACGAAGTCTTCAATCTTGTATCTTCATAGTCCAGGAGTCCAGCCAAAGGTGATAGTTCGGCTATCCGGACACCCCCTAATCTAGGACTCCCTCAGCGAGGCCCAGGAAGAGAACCACCCGGAGCCGGCGAAGCCACCGCAGCAGATGCCCACACTGAGGGGAGAACGAGCGTGACTAGTCGGCTGCGGGGTGAGGCTGACGTCGCCGGAAAATAACAAGATGTGTGGGTGGTTAGAGGGATGGCCTGGCGGCAGAACTACCAGCCACGGGAGGAGGGAGCAGGCAGTCCCGCCGGCGCTGGTTTGGGCGGCTGGAGCAGGAAGATCAGAGATTGAAGAAGCACGGTGGCCGTTGGATGGACATCCAACAGTCTCTGTTGTGTGTTGACTAAGTTGAAAAAGCCTTGCGTATGCGTCAAAAACAAATTAGGACAGCGTCATCATGAACCTAGTAGGCCGAGAAGTCAGCCTCCAAATCTGTGGAAAACAGCATACAACCCATTAGCCATTACTTTCAATAATTTACAGCCCATTTGCTAATTCTTAAGGATATTTGAAGCCCATATTCTTTTTATTAGTATTATAGACCATATATTCTGGGCACTGCTAAAAAATTCAACGAAATTTTGCATATTCTGGTGGGGTCCGAACTCTTTTAATCACGAAATTTCGAGTCACGTTAAAAATAATTTTAAAAATTATATAAAAAAATTCAAAAAAATTCTCCGCAAAAAAATGAATGAAATTTAGAATCTTAACTAGCAAGATGCCCGTTCATTGCACGGAACATGAAGATGCATTTGTATGAGTAGTTTATCTTGTGGGAGAAAAGATGATATTTTAATGTAATTGCCAGTTGGCTTTGGTTTCTATAAGAGTAGAGAGTAGAGAAATCCTGAAAAAAATGATATTTTAATGCAATTGCCGGTTGGCTTTGGTTTAAAAATTTACAGCCCATTTCTTACAACTTATAGCCCGTTTTCTGGGGAAGCCCATTTCTTACTACTTACATCCCTCCTCGTCTTGAAAGATTTGCAGCCCAGCAGGGATGAGAAAAGAAAGTAGGCCTCGGTTTTCATATTCTCCAAAAAAAAGAACTGGGATAGCCAATTTCAAAAAGAAAAAATATATCAACTGGGCTCGTCATGTGCTTAATAAAAGTGTAAGCGTGGGCTAGACGGGCGATAGCCCGCGCACAACACGCAGTAGAGCTCCGTCTCTGAAACTGAAAAACAACAGGGCGAGCTGCTGGGTCCCTGGTGTTATCTGCTCGTTGTGTAATTTTCTCATTTATTGACTACATTGACAATGGCGTGGAACCTAGTTGTCAAACAATTAGGACGAAGTATTTTTTTGGCTTGTAATAACGAGGCACCTGCTTGCGAAATGCAATGACCCTGGTGGGTCCCTACTTTCAGCCTCTCCATGTACAGTCATCTCCTGATTCCTCTTGGTTGTTGACCATGTTGACAACGCCAGACGGCGGCGGGCACAGGGAGCAAACCAAGGTGGAGAATGACGGCAAGGCCTCGGACGGGAACGAATAACAACCATGGAAGATGCGGCAGTGTAGTGGCAGGTGGAGGGGAGTACGAGGGCAACAACATGCAAGTCAAGCATACAAATGGTACAAAAACCCCAAGGATTAATTGTTCATCAAATTTTTAGACAAAACCCAGATTGAACATGACAGTAACATCTAACCCAACCACTCTTTTTTGCAGTCACAAACAAATGGGTCGGTCTGATCCATAAAATCAACATCATGTGCAAAAAAAATTATTTCAGGATGTCTACAACTTATTGTAAATAGAAGCCGAGCATGTTTAGAAGCCCATTTGTCCACCTGAAACTTCTTTTTTTTGCTGTACAACATGTTCGTCCGCGAGAAATCACTTGCGGTAAAAATTAAGCCTCGTGGACAATAGTAACCTTGCATTCAACAGGAAGAATGTGACAAAGCTTCTGTTTGCCTGGTTGGATGCATATCATCCCAGCATTATTGTCCTCAAACAAATGTCATGAGAACTAAGAAAATGCTTGTGCTTATTACGCCAATGATTGGTTATATGTTTTTCTCCATGTGGTTCTGCCTAAGTAGACATGAAGATTGCAAATAGTTAAGGTCTGAAAAAAGAGTATGTCGAAAGAATGACAGCTGAACAGTTAATTCTAGTACAATATATACGGGCTTTCAATGTGCATGAAATCATCACCTCTATGTATAAATTCTCCAGAGATCGAAAGCATCACAGCAAGCCAATAATTATGTCCAGATCAAAACTATACATTCTGATATATGTGATCTTGACAGAATCTAGCAGCATTGATAGGCTATCAATGGACGAACTCTTCACTGAGCATATAACATAATATTAGTACCCAAAGTGCACTCCAAGATGATATAAAACTTATGCGCACAAATGAAAAATGCAGCATATGATTACAAATGTGTAGATGATAATATACGGTACCTGAAAAAGTGAGGAGCCAAACACCAACTCCTTGTGATTATTAAATGGGTCACGAATTACACCCAAGGTCTCCAGTTTGGGCGCAGAGACGATAATTATTTCTGAAGGTGTATAATAATTATGAAGGAGCAACCTTTCAAGTGAAGGGGCATCTTCGATGATGAGCTGCTGTCCTTTAAAACAAATTCCAATGCTTTTAAGGTGAGGTGACTTTATTTGGAGACAACTGATACCGATTTCTATTCCCAAAACAATCAGCAAGCGCTCCAGGGCAGGGCAACTGGAGTGGATGATGCTGTGCAGTGAGGCCTCCGACAGATAAACCACCACAAGCGAAAGTTTTTTTAGCAGTGGGAGTTGAAGAATTTGTACCAGATCGTCTCGTAGATGGCACCGGGCGAAGGTGGCTGTGTGGAGAGAGGAGGAAACCCGTGAGACGGACAACAGAGGTGTGGGCACGAATTCTTGCTATGTTCGTGGTATGAAACTTTCATGGTAATGGTAGAACTCAAACTACTGGAGTTTTCCGAATTCAGCGATGTCAGCCAAGTCTCCACCTTGCCGAATATGGACAGCAGGTAGCTTGTCGGGATGCAGAGGCATTGAATGGGGCCATGCTGGTGAGAAGAGACGATGGCTCTGAGGAGATCAAAGTTAGGAAGGACAGATATCTGACGACAATTGAGATTGAGGGGCGCGGTGCGCCATAGAGGGCGCCACCAAGTTGAGAGGACTTGTGTGCGGCAGTAATCCTTGGTGGGGAGAAGCGAGATGATCTCCTCAAGGATGACGCGTGGGAGATCGCTGACGCGGTCCACCAGAGATTCCTCAGATCCAGGTCGGGGGGGCTCGCCGCTTCTCCCCGCGCTACCGGGTGCGGGATCTACAACCGTCGTCACCGCTGGTGGGAGCCTCATCTTCTTTGCGCTGGGGCCAGCCGACTCCATTTTCCTTGTGGGCGTAACGCCAAGCTCATGGGTTTTAGCAGAGTAGCCAGAGACGAGCCTAGTGGCAGTGCGAGTGGGGAAGAAGGAGGGCTGGGATTTATGTAGGAGTGGAAGAAGAGGAGCAGGCGTTTTCTGTACGAGCGAGGAAGAAGGTGAGCGGGGTTTTCCGGACGAGTGAGGAAGATTGGGGAGCGGGGGGGAATTGGGGGGAGACGGAAGCGGGAGAGCAAGCTGTTCATGTTTATAAGGCCCGCTGCACTAACTACTCGTTTTTCCCAAGAACGGCTCTCTTCTTTTGCGTTGCTGCATCAGAGCTGGCACATGGACTTGGCTGACTGGCCATGCATGCAGGATGCATGTGCCCGACGGCCATTGCATGCGCCTGGTTTGTTACTAGGCCTATTTAATAGGGTGGTTATGGAGTAAATTAAGGAGATTTATTTTCTCTGTGTGCATCCACCAAAATATAGGATGTGGTACTGGATGCAGACACTCACATTAAACTAACATTCAGAAGAACAAAAGTTCAGCATGTCTATGCATCTCAATGATTCACCATACTATAACCAATACAAAGCTGTGAGAAGGTGTGGAAATAAAGAAAATCGGTCGATGCTTCTCTAAGCAAAGGGCCTCCCTGCGCACACATTAATTTCCTGGGCATGCTTGTTTCTTCTCAATGTTGCGAGCACTTTGAGAATGTTGGCAACTCCATAGCTAGCTAGCTGCCTCATCCTGCAATTGATGCTAACACATTTGCAGCAAACACATGAGGCAATAGAGATGACTCAACATGGGTCCATATTGTGTAGTTCTCCTGAAATCATATTCATTGTCCTGGATCTGAAAAGATAGGAAAACAGTAGCTATACTTAAACAGTGTTGCAAAACAGTAGCACATATCAATAGCTCGGCATGACAAAACACGATCATCTAGACGAAGGGGATACTGACCTGCCTGAGGAAGATTATATATAATTTCATAAGTCCTTGGTTGATTTCAGCCTTCGGCTGCACTGCTTGTTTGCTCCTCCACATATGACAAGATCGTTCCGCATTGCATTCAGCAAGTCAACGTACGAATAAGCTAATTTCATCTTGCGGTGGTCATTGTACCTAGTTACGAATGTAGGAATACCTGGAGCACCATGAGGTTAGCTCACAGCAGGTAGATGCAGCCATATAAATTTTGTGCTGTGCTACCAAAATTGAGGTTTGTATCCCTTCCCGTTATGAGAATTCTTCTTGAAGTTGGTAGAATGTGACGGCTTGTTCTTTGCATCAAACTTGTCGTTCCCCTGAGATTTGTTCTTGTTGTTTTGGGGCTGGTCGGGCTGGAAGTTCTTCTCGTGTACCATGTGGGCACTAGAAGTTACCTCAGTGACCCGAGCACGTGTGTCTTTTGCTCTCGCCTTCTCCTCAAAATCAAGAGTGCTAATGAGATCCAAAACAAGAAACTCATGTCTCTTGTTTTTCAGAGAAGTAGCAAAATCGTTCCACGAAGGTGGAAGCTTGGCAATGATGGTCCTAGCAACAAATTTGTCTGGCAACACACACTTAAAGTACTCAAGTTCCTTAGAGAGGGACTGCATCTCATGAGTCTGCTAAACAGTAGAGCGCTCATCAGTCATCTTATAGTCACAGAATTGCTCCATGACATACAACTCGTTGCCAGTGCCCGAGGGCCCAAACGTGGCCTCGAGCGCAGCCCACATGTCTTTGCCGCTGTCAAACGACATATATGAATCCACAATGGAATCGTCAAGAACATTCAACGGGGCAGCTTTGAAGAGGGTATCCGTGTTCTCAGAAGCTTCATGCTATGTAGGATTAAGATCGCCCTCAGGCTTACCCTTAGTGGCGTCATAGCAGTACATGATTTGAAACCAATATACTGCTCTTGTGCGCCACCTTTTATATTGCACCCCATTAAAAGTAGGCGGCTTCAAAAGCGCAGCAAAACCACACGGAGTAAATTGCCTGTAATCAGGTTTTTGGATTGGATTGTTAAATATATGAGCAATTTAGTATGAGATTTAATCTTAATCAGCAGTAAATAGACCATGACGACAATTGCAAACATCAAAGTAATGATGCGGACTAAACCAGGAGGATAGAATCACATACTCTACAACGGGAGCAGAACAGATGTGGTTGATGTTGTCACTCATGTCGTTGATGAAGAGGTTATCGTGGTCGGGGAAGAAGGCTGTCATTGAGGAAGTCGTCGCCGGCAGCAATCACAGGAGTGTGCTCCCCAAAAACCTGATCACCCCTCTCCCGTACAGGATCACGAAAGGCGGGGTTCGGAGGACTGTTGTCCATTCTCACGATGCACGCCGAAAGGAGGGCTGGAGAAGAATTGTGTGGCGGCGCTAAGATCTGGAATGGTGCGAAACCATATGATACCGCGGCGGCTAGGGTAGAGCATGTTAGGTCGGTCGTGCGAGTATAATAGTAGGCCCTTGGCCCCCAAACCCCACGTCCAAGTCAATAATAGCTCAAAAAAGTCAATAATAGCCCCACCAAGGTTTGTCTAAAAAAATAGAGTAATTAAGGTGTCAGTTAGTCCCTTTAGTATAAATACTATATCATTAATAATGGCCCCACCTTTTGTCTCACAAAGTATGTTGGAGTACAACCGGCTACACGTTTACAATCCGCTTCGCTTCACTCTCCTCTTCTTTCTCCTTCAACTAAGGCTAGCCATAGTGGGAGTAACTTAGGTAGTAACTTAAGACATCCCAAGACAATTTTGCTTATGTGGCAAGTATTTAATGAGGAAAGAGGTGCTTGTGGTAACATAATATGTTACTGTAACATAGCGCTTCCCGAGGCAAAATGAGTCTATGAGATAATAAATGAAGCAACCTATGATATTACTACTATGTTACTTTGCACTATGGAGGTAATAACTTACACTAGTGTCATATGCATGACACTAGTCTACGTTACTCCCCACTAACTAGCCTAAAGCACAAATACTATATTTAAATTCTTATAGCCTGCTTATGTCATCTAATTGTTGTACTTGCTCTAAAGTTACTCTACACTGTGTAGTCTGAAATGCCGGGCGTGCAGCGGGCAGTGCCCTCGGTCGGCGTGCCACTTCAACGGCGGAAGCAGTGAGAGGTCACGTCGCCCTGACTTTCCATCAATGTGGAGCGGCGGGCTCAGCTGGCGCCGGGCTGGAAGCGCGCGCGGGAGGGGGAGGTGTTCTTGTTGGGCCAAGAAGGTGAGAAGCCAACTTGGGATCGGTTCGGACGGGGAAATATCATGTGCTCCCATACTCTGCATATGACACTAGTCTATGTTACTACTCCCTCATTTCCGGTTTATAGAGATGTTTAGAGTAACATAGTAATATGTTACAGTATAAGTTACTCCCCACTATGACCAGCCTTGGCCTCTCCTAGTGCTCCACCATGTATAGCTGCTAAGCCTGCCACGTAGGCATAAAATATGATGTGGCACCAATAAACTAAGCACCTATGCATTGAAGACTTGAGTTACTAAGCCATTTAATGCACTTAGCACCTCATCTAAAGAGCATGGTTAATAGTATAGCCAGCTGCTAGCTATAAGCCAGTGCCATGTCATCTACAGCCCATCTTACAGTCAACATGTAGAATAGTAGATCAAGAGAGTGTAGTACTACTTTTTTATTATGTGGCCCACCTTTCATTCTCACAAAGTGCCTAGGAGCACGTGCTAGAGCTGGCTCTTCACGAAGAGCTCGCTTACCCTTCTCTCTCCTCTTCTCTTTCCTCAACTAAGCAGAAATATACTAGTTTATTACTTATAGCCCGCTGACTCAGCTCTATTGTACTTGCTCTAAGCACATCCAAGCACTTACTAGCACCCCCTTGACCGTGGACCTTGATGGTGTACGTCACCTTGTGTCTCATAATTTTCCTCGTCATCATCTGAGTCCTAGAAAATCTCACACACATCATCATTAGCATGCAGCCGCCTTGATAGACAACGTGCACAGAAGGAGTAGAGGCGACTGGGGACGCACCACCACCACATTGTGGGCACTCCATATGTGCTCGTGTGCGTGCAACGTGCGTGTTTTTCCATCGGTGCTAGCTCTAATGCCGAGGCTGCGGTTGTCTTCGTCTCCGACTAGTAGTTGAGCAACGACGGCAAAGAGGTGCTGCAAGAGATGCATATGCGCAGTTGCTGCGAGCTTTGCCGTAGCACGACGAACCGGATGGCGCACCCCTCCATGCAACCGAGTGTGTGCGCATGCATGTGTTATTCACGTGCATTCCGCGGCCGAGCGTGTGTGCATGCACGTCTTGTGTACGTGCATTGTGTGCTCCATGCTGTGCTCGTCTGTGCATGAGTTGGATCGAATGGAGTTAGTGCGTTGGCTTGTGTACATGTGTGGCTTCATGCGTCCTGTACATGCGTGGCTTCTTGCATGGTTATCAATAATTCAATATAAACTACTCCCTCTGTTCCTAAATATAAGTCTTTCTAGCCATTTCAAATAGACTACAACATATGGATGTATGTAGACATGTTTTAGAGTGTAGATTCACTCATTTTGTTTCATATGTATCCCTTATTGAAATCTCTAAAAAGACTTATATTTGGGAACAAAGGGAGTATAAATATCTTCAACTTAGCATCTTGATGTATAGTTTCTAGTGGTTAGCGAAAAGTTCATGTTCTTTTATTTGTTTATAGGTGGCAGGCGGCAAAAAACAGGGGAAAACGCGCAAGGTTCCTTGCATACGCTCCACCGCGATGTTCCTTGCTCCTTCTCGGTCGTCGGGAATCTATGCTCTTCAACTCTTTTCTTTTACGTGAGCTTTGTTCATCCTTTTCCCAACACGCGAGACATCTAGCATCAAGGTGCACATGTCATGCAAGAAAATGGAGATAATCAGATAAGCAGTGCGTAAGTGAGTCGTGCGGGGGAAAAAGCGGGGGGAAACCCTTTTTCGTAAGTGAGTCATGCACTTCGATGCCACCTACGCAATATTTTTCTCCTCGATGGCACGTGAATAGTGCACGTACTCAACGACGGAGCACAGGATGGTAGCAATGACATGGTCAGCCCTTTTTTGGAGAGAGTACGTACTACTAGTAAATAACTTTGATGTGTCCCGTCAACTCACAGAACGACAAGAAGCTTGATTACACCTTCTCCATCGCCAACACGTGCGCGGTGGCTCGCAGCACGAGGAGAAACTTTTGCTTACAAGCGGTGGACGTGCAGTAGTTCATTTGGTGTCAGATTGCCAGAAGCACTACTGTAGAACCATCGACTTCCGGAAGAGGCGAAGAGCCAAGCGCAAGGTCACCTACTAACCATAGGCTAGGTGTAGTGGGAGTAACATAAGTAGGGGTACGTCCTTTTTATTCTAGAAACAACACGCGAATATCAAGGTGCTGGTTACTTAGAACAAATTTCCTGGAGTCCGTGCTCAACCCTCCTCTATCTCTCTTCTCAGCCAGCCATCGGACGCGCGGAGCCCATCATCTATTTGCTCACATGCGGTCCCACATGTTAGTGAAAATGCAAGATTACCCACTGAACCTGCACATCTTTCACCTCGACGTGCTGGTGATGAAAAACAAATTCAATAAAGATCTTCGGTGGCCACTTTTGGAGTTACTCAAGAGAAGTAAGATTCTGTTTACAGTTTAACCCAAGATGCACATCACGTGGCTTCAACTACCACTCTGTTTTCTTTCATGACACAACCTGGATGCTGGATGTCCCACGTGTTGGCAAAAGGAGGAAGAACCCAACCAAATCTTCGGTTTTGCTCTTGGATTAGACTAGTTGTGCTAACTTGAAAAATTTCTTGTGTACTCCCTCTGTTCCAAAATACTTGACTTCCATTTGTCCAAAAATGGATGTACCTATATACTAAAACATGTCTAGATACATATATATTTTGACAAATAGAAGGCATGTATTGTGCATCGGAGGGAGTAGAATGGATCAAAGTCTTTGTATTGGGAAGAAGAGTACATCCATATATTGATAGAGTGCAATTTAGTAGATGTTCTAGCACTTTTAGCTAGCATAGAGGCTAGAGATGAGACTATTGCACTTGTTGATACTCCTACTAGAATAGAGGCTAGACATGAGACTAGATGCGAGGAAGCAATGTCTACTTCTTTACACTCGAAGAAGAAAGAAGCACGCAAGATCGAGCCTCCGCAGATCAACAATGAATGCATCGAGAAGGCACTAATCCAACTTACAGGAGTAGTAAAATGTATTCTTGTGGTTCTTGTTTTCTTTGGTCTTGCTTGTCTAGTCAAAATTATCGTTGGAGTTCGTGCAAAACGGAGGTCCGTTTGGGGTCGTGCGTTGGAGTTGGCCTTACAAGTGGGACCGAAGTTGAGGAAACCGACTATCGGCAAACCCCCACCTCGCCCGCCGCGCGATGGCTGAAGTTAGAGAAACGACGAGGTTGAAGAGATTGCTCTAGCACGGACTCTAAGAAATAATATGGTGTCCGATGGATGTCGTGGTGGTGGCGTGTGCCGTACTCCTGGACGTGAATGCTTGTTCTGGCCCATGCCACCCTACTACTCCTACTACTTACTATATACTACTCCTACCAGTATCGAGGATTCGAGGTGCTGGTTACGTACAGCGAACACATATTAACGTATGGCTACAATAAAAACACCCGCCCGACGGGCGAAGCATGTGAAGCTAGTACAAATAGTGTACTACTATTGTTGATGGGCCTCATACGATAACCTATTGCAATGCACGTACAATTATGTATTCGGAAAAATATTTTTTTGCCTCGTCGCACCACTCACTCAGAGAAGCGACTCGAAAGCCATTCATAAATTTAGTAAGTTTATCACAGGCATATCATTTTATTACATACAACAGGTCATCAACCCACATCGACAACGAGGATACATTATAAATACTAAAGTTTTCACCACACAACAAATAACAAGCAATGAAATGAACTTCAACTCAACCATTCCTTGGCGTTGGAAATGCTTGCTTTGAACACCAAGTGATTCTGTGGGACGGGCCATCTATTGTCGATCTCGAGACCAACGCATGACTGATCATCCAGGCTGAAGCGGCCTACTATACCAGTACTAGGGTAGGGAACCACCAAAATGTCTGAGGTATAGAAACAGTTGCTTCTCATAAATGGTACTAGTAACGTTGTGTCAACAGCAGTTGGATCGCCTTTCACCATCATTGGATAGTTTTGTCCAAGGAAGAGCAAGTTTTCTCCAAGACTATCAATTCTGTACCAGGGAGAAGGTGTTGGCGCTAGCACACTAGTATCCATCCCAAATACCATGCAACGAGTGTTGGAATAGGTCCGGAGAGTGCGACCATGGGAGACAACATGTGCTCCCTCAGTAGTAACAAACTCAGTGCGCTGTATACACACAAGAAGAGGTGATCCATCAGGAATAGTTGCCAGGCGCCACTGAGTATATAAATTCTTCTTGTCCTCATGCTCGTGATCATCACCATCGTCATCTCCCCCTTGGTTATAAAAATTTTCAAGTATAGGTGGTGGAATGTTCACATGACCTTGTAAACACAAGAAGAAGGTTAATTAGTAAAGGGAAACTTGCTAACCCGCATGCATGTGGATGAAACAATTATAATTACGGTGGAAGACAAACATACCGAAAGTATAAGGATTCCATGCAAAAACATTGCCACAAGTGGTGGCAGCAAACACAAGGCCCTCGTATTGAATTGCATCACAGTACACATCCGTGTATAGAAACTGATTTTTGAGCAATATCCATCCAGTCAAACCACGAAGGACGACAACAAGCTTGTTAAAGATAGCAACAACTTCATAGTTGTTGTAATTCCAAGAGCGTTTGGGAACTCGACAAATTGCTATCTTCCATAGAAGACATTCACCATGATCGTATTTGAACGTGCGTACAATACCGGTGTGCTCAACCTCTGGCCAGTCAGCTGAGATTTTTGGAAGTGGAACCCGGTCACGAGTGTACACATTCACAAGTTCCCACTCGCAATTGGACCCAATGTAAACAACCCAATCTCCATTTGCACCTGCCTAATCGTTGCCCTCAAGCGATGGCATCTTAACATCATATGTATCATTATGAAGCGGCATCAACTTGCACAAGGCGAGGCCTCCGTCGTCCCCGCGCCAGTAGTCATCAGGGTCACGACAAAGAAGATAGGGGAGATCAAACCGCTCCTTGACTCTTGGGTTCCTTGTAATGATGTTATTAGTTGAGTCGAGAATGGGCTTGAACGAACCTGCCATGCTAGCCGAGGTGATGACGTCCCACCGATCAATGAGTTCCTCCACCACGTCATCTTTCAGATCGGGGCAAGAATAACAAGGTCGTTTCCGGCCTGTTCCCTCCATGGAGAAGACGATCGAACAATGGCAGAAGGAAGGGTGAAGGGCTGAAGGAAAATGGAGGAGGGAGAGGAAGAGCGTGCGACAGCAATTCCAAATCGAGAGGGAAAGGCGAAGAGTCGGTGGACGGTTACCAGTTTGCCATGGTTCACGAATAGGCGCCCCGACCTACATGTCCGTTCGGAAATACTACTACTCGCCGTCGTCTCACTGATATGTTGGAACAGGACCACATGTCAACGAAAGATGGTGTGTAATTTCTCGTGCAAAATGTGATCTGGTCGCGTTGCCCCAAGGTGCCGCATTAGTTTTTTTTAGAAAGTTTGCTGCATTAGTTATCGACCTTTAATTTTTTTTAACATGAAATCTAAATGGATAGCTCCTGTGGTCATCACACGTGAGCGGATATAGTGATGGTTGATTTGCCCGAGCAACTTATTACTATGGGAATATGGGAGTAGCAGTGGATTCAAGGAATAGAGAAATGATGGTTGCTTCGTCTGAGCAACTTACTGTGGCGAAGGTGGGGCTCTGTGATTTGACTGCTCACTAGTCATTACTACTACGGCGCAATGACCAGGGTGAATATTTCCCTGATGTTGTGTTGTGCACTCAATATTGATGCATGGCAGGTGGAGCCGGATGAAGGATGTCCAACATGTCGGCGAAACGAAGTTGAATTGTTTCTGGCATTTCTATCAATCCTTCAGGATTTGTTTATATGTACGCATAATTTTGATGAAATTGTACTGTGATGCTATGAAGGTTTCAACTTTAGTTCCCGCAGGAAAAAAAGGTTTCAACTTAGGATTCATGCGTCTTGCCTCGAGATTATCTCGGTACAACATTCCATCAAATACAAATGAAACTACCATGGCTAATGCATCTCAATGGTTCACAGATCAGCGCCAATATTCACATCACAACTAAAGACACAGTTGTGAGAAGGTGTACAAATCTTACCTACTATTAAAAGGAATAGGTATTCTTGGTTTGGTCTTTTTGGTTCGGTCCGTGGTCAAAATCTACGTACATCGCTCGCACATACGCATCGCAAGCTTCTCATCCGATTCACGCACGCGTCATACCGTTTAGCTAGCATGGGTATATTTAATTTTGTATGCCTAGATCGTCTCAATCTCATATCAGCCCATGGACCAAGACTGGGGCCGCACCACCGCCGCCCATCCCCACGCACCACACAACCACGCTCGGCTCCATCATCGCTCGTGCCTGCCCTCACTCATACAATGCTGCAGCATTTGTGGCTTCAGAGACCATGGCACCTCGGCTGAGACGCGGGCATGCTTGGCGCTGGATGGAAGGGGACCGACAAGGACATCTTGCTCCTCCTAGCTAGGCTCCTTCACGGCACCCGCGGTACGACCGATGCTTACTTGGCCGCCGGCTGGAAGAGGACGCAAGGACGTCCTAATCATCAAATAATTTGTATAGTTAATCTATTTTAGAGATGAACATAATAGCACATGTACCTCTAATTTAAACATGTTATGTCCGTTTATTTCCATCTACTGTGAAAGAGAGTAAGATACAAGAAGAGGATATGTCGACATATGGACTTCCAAATCTTCAGTTCAGACATCAAGAGTGGACATGATTCATTATCTCGTCAGCTCAGGGACATTATACTCACCCGCACCAAGGTCGCCAAGAATGCAGTGAAAAAGATGATGAAGATACTGGTCACGACCCACGCTGTACACGATCGGGATTCACGACGAGGCCGAGGTGGATCCAGGGCAGGATGTTAAGAAATTGTGCATGTCTGATGTCATGTCATGTTGATGTACACGATGCAGGGCGAGAAGGGTGTCAACAGCGACACGGTGAGGAGGTAAAAACATACATAATCCTATCTTGTTTTCTTCCTTGCCAGTTTTCATGGCGGTTATGTTTTAATAGCGTATCCCCGTTGCAACGCACAGGCAATTTCCTAGTAAAGAAGAAAAATATAATTGATCAATGTTGTTCGTAGGCATGGCTCCATTTCCTTGGCACAGTGTTCATTGCTTGGCAGCTAGTTTCACCCAGCTCTGTAGCCAAAAAAGAGGTGTATGAAGGACACCACAATCCGATCATTTTGTGCAGCTCCACTAAAATCGAGCGGACCATCCCTGTTTGCAAAGATATCCAGTCAGTGTGATTACAATAATAGTGGAACTTAATGATGAAACATAACACACATAAATAGAAGTCAATCACCTCTATGATCTCTCTTTAGGACTAACTTCTTGTTGGAGAAGATTAGGCACGGAGTTGGATGAGGAGGATAGCAAAACCAATCTCCCTTTCCGCAGTCCCACAGAAATGTAAAAACGTCGCATGTGTGACATTTTGGCAGAACTGCACAAAACACTCTTCAGAAAAGTGATTTGTGCACTTCACCAAAAGGTCGCAATAGCAACGAGGTGAAAATGGATAGCCCTGTTTGCAAAAGGAGGTCGAAAGGAAACAATTACTGTCTAATAACACGAGTTGAAGACACATACGCCGACAAAAAAGAAGCATGTTCCATGTAATAAGGGAAAGATAGCACATGGTGGTTTATCAAAAATGGTTTGAGGAGGAGATTGCAAGATGGAAAGTACGCCGACCGAGATACGATTTAAGCAAACAACTAAAGAAGATCCACATGCAGCAACGTGGGAAGATGGGCAGTGGAGCAAGGCTGGAGGAAGCTGTACCTGAGGGTCGTCTGGATGTTACTAGGAGGGTGTCAGCTGCCGGGATCTCCCCATACTGCGGCAGCGAGCAAGTGGCGAAGGCCCTACCGCGCCGGAGCTTGGACAGAGAGAACGGCGGGTACCGCAGATCGGGACGTGCTGCCTCAACACCATCGAACGGAGAGACGATGCACATCCTCCCTTTCCGCCGGCGGACGGGATGCGGCCGGATCACTGACCAACACTGAGAGAGAGGGGCCACGGAGGCCTTGTGTGAGATGGTGTGACGAGAGACAAACCCATTTTTCCATTTTCCCCACGGCAATCGTTTTATATTCTGTACGTGCCATCGAGGAATATATAACTTTATTTAATGCTAACGCGTCAAGTCGAACTTTGTTCCGTCTAGGCATGGCACCCGACCCTCCTTCGAGTAAACAACCGCTACACGCGTCAAATTATCACGCGGGCTGCCTTTTCGTACAGAAACAAACTCTACCGTGTACCCGCGCGGGTGTGGCCGGGAACGAGACGTGAGTACGTGTGTCCTACATGCACTTCTTCTTTAGGTGCAGGTACGTACGTGGGTGGGTGTGAGAGAGATGGTTTGTGCGAAACAGAGGCAATGTGTTGATGATATCTCAATCAGAAAAACGTAACATATGCAATGTGTGTGAAACGGAGTCATGGACGTGAGATATCGATAGAATTGAAAATAGGGATGAAGTGTGTGGCTGCGCGATCGATAAAGAGTGCCATCAAATTTGTGTTTGCCCACGTCAAAGATACAGGGCGGCTGGCCTACTGGAATTTGAGAGGGCAGAGGTGCAGTTTTTCTCCATGGCAAGGATACTGTCACATCCCTAGTTCTGGTATGCTCAAGGCTAGCTAGTCATGTGTGCATCATGTTTAAATTCCATTTTAATTTGAAATGAGGAATTGTGAAACCCTCAGAATCATTTTAGGAAATGACCTAAATAAAAAAAGTGCTCCAAAAAGGTCCAAGAAAATGCTCATGTTGCTCTCTGAAAATATTGGACAGATATAAAAATCAAACCAATATTTTTAGGAGCTCATAATTATTTATTTTCTGCATTTGGAATTAATGCATAATTATTTGCACTAGATATATATTTGTTTATATATATAATATATGTCCAAAAATTATGCCATTTGTAGAGGAGCTCTGGAATAATACCACCAGTTCCTGAAAAAATTGGCATAAGGAAATAAAATGATTTAGTATTTTTATTAAATCAAAACAAATGTCAGAAAATAGAAAAGAAAAAGAAATAGGAAAAAGGGAGCTTACCTGGCGCTTACCTCCCTGTGCAGCCTGGCTCGGCACAGCAGCCCAGCCCACTGGCGCCTCTGTCGTCTTCCTCCCCCTCGCCCAAAGCAGCTGCGTGGTCGGCATGCCGCAGCCGCGCCACCACCTCCTCCCTGCCTGCTTGTCCTCCCCCTCGTCGCCCTGGATCGCCCGAGCGTCGCCATGCAGCCCCCCAAGCCTCTCTCGCTCTCTCCCGTGCCCATTACCTCTTCCCCTCGCTCTCTCTCTCGTGGCCGAACGCGCCCGTCGCCGCCGCTCGCCGTTGCCGTGCCCACCGCCACGCCTCGCCTCTCCGACAAGCTCAGAAGCTCAGCCACGTCTCCGTCTACCTCTCCGTCGAGCCACGCGACGTGGGAAGCCCTGGAGAGCCGTCTCGCCACCGTCTTCAACTCTGGTCGGCGGAGATCACCCTCGCCATTCCGCTCGCATCCGGCCTCCCCCGAGCTCGATGAAGACGCCATCGGAACCGCCGTGAGCTCCTGCCCCGCCCCCCTCTCTCCGTTTCTCCGTTCTCGCGCCGTAGCTCTCATTCCCCACCACGACCGTAGCACCTCACCGGCGTCCATGTCGCCGCCGCCGCGCTAGCTGCCGTAGCTCACGCCCGCACCCGTCAACATGCTCAGCTGCCTCCCAGCAAGCCAACGCCGCTGCCCGTATCCCCTGCCGTGCACCGCAGCGCTGTGCGCGCACTTGGCCGAACTCCGGCCGCCGCCGCAAGCTCGCTTCCGGCGAGCTCCGACCTCCCTGTGTCCAACCACTTGCATCACTGGATGCGGCAGCTCCGCAGCTACGCGTAGCACGTCTCCACCGACGATTTGGTCACTGGAGGACCAAATCCGAGGCCCTCCGCCGCGTCTGGCCTCGCCGGCGTCGAGTCGCCGGCGGGTTTGACCCCACTGACCAAGGGTCTGACCTCCCCTGGTCGCTGAGAAGTGGGCCCAGGCCCCTGCTAATTTTAGTTAAGTGTTAATTAAACCTAATTAGCCTGCTGATACTGACATGTGGGCCTAGGGCCTTAACTAAGCTAGATTAGGATTAGATTAGTGCTAATTAATTTAAGTTAGTTAGTTAGACACTGACATATGGGTCCCACTGGTCAGGTTTGACCAAGACTGACCCGTTGACCTGCTGACGTCACTCAGACGTCATGCTGATGCAGTTATTTATTTTCTGGATTTAAATTAAATCAGGAAATTTCAGAAAATGATATAAACTTAAAAAATCATAGAAATTCAACCGCAGCTCAGATTGAAATAATTTATATATGAAAAATTATCAGCAAATTTTAATCTATCCATCTGTACCAGTTTCTTGCATGACAACCCAACTTATACCTGCTGTATAAGTGAAACACTATAATGGCATTTATAAAGGGCCTAACTTTGAGTTGCATTTGAATTCTTGATTCAAATGGACTTAAACCTAATGAATGCTAGTTGCATTAGCTCAAACAACATCACATCTACATGTTGCATCTGCTTGTGTATTGAATGCCGACATCGTTCCTTCTCGATAGGTCCTGCTCCGGAAAGTGCTCCAGAGTACCTGTCTGAGGAGAAGTGCCACCCTTGTTGATCTACCAGGCAAGCAAACCCCCTTGTTCATTCCGATACAATCCTACTCTCTCTCTCTCCTACTCTCAGTTATTGCATTAGGACAACAACGATTCAATTGCTACTTTGTGCTGCGGTAGTTGAAACCCACTAGCATGTATAGGAGTTGATTGAAGCCATTGCTCTGCATGACCTGTCATTGCCATAGTAAATAGCTGAAACCCACTAGCATGTGTAGGAGTTGATTGAAGCCATTGTTGTGTTCCTACCATGCCATGCCTGCAATTTCTTAGAGTGTGTCCGGTCTGATTCAATGGGAATGAATTGGAGTGCAGTGTTCGTTGTTCTGATGCTGAGAGTGAAGTGTGTGAACATGATTTGGTAAAGGTAGTGGTGAGAGGCCATGTAGGAGTACATGGTGGGTTGTCTCACTAGAACCGTCCTTAAGCACTGAGTTCTATATATGTTGTCTAATGACTCGGTACTACCACACATTGGGTTCCGGTAACTCGGCCCCTCTCGACTTATTAACCAACTTGATCTCTGTCCAAGAGTTGCAACTAGTTTCTGGTGTTTGTAGGTAGTGCTATTTATCTACCAAGTGGCACCCGCCAGGGTGGGCTTGGGACAGACTAGGCACACGTGTCCTGGTGTACCGAGTGGCACCCGGATGGTGGGCTCGGGAACCCTGCACACATCATTTGGGTCCGTGAGTGAAACCCCAGCCGGATCTCCTTGTGGATGGACACCGAATAGGCGATAAACCTGGACTAGAGTCTTGTGTGGTTAGTCAGGTCGTGGCCGACACCCTCTCCAGGCTTCCGCTTGAAGGTTGCCGAGTTACATGACGTGTACAAGGCGGTAACTGGCGAGAGCGTGTGTGAAGAAGTACACCCCTGCAGGGTTAACATGATCTATTTGAATAGCCGGGTCCGCGGTTATGGACTTCTTGGATGCTTACATGGTACATAGACAACTTGAAGTGGATACTCTAAAATGCTCAGAACAAGTGTGAGTTCTATGGATGGCCTTCTCGTAGGGAGACGGGGATGAATCCATAGTAGTGTATTGTGTGGTGATTAGTGGACTCGTGTGCGTCATATCACCTCAAAGAGTTTCTCTTAATCGTAGAACAGGATAGCCACTGAGTCAAAGCTGGCTTGCTGCAACTAAACCACACATTACCCTCTTGATACAGATGCATGTATGATAGGATCTGATGTAAGTCTTGCTGAGTACCTTTGTACTCATGTTGCTTTATTTATGTTTTTGCAGCGGAGACTTCGGCCTTACTAGTTTCTGTGGACTTCGACAAGTAGCTTGTACCTCAGCTACGATCTTGATAGGATGTTGTAGATAGTCAGGATCTTTAGCCTTTTTCATTTGTAGATGTCTGTACTCAGACATGTAATGCTTCCGCTTGTTGCTTGTGTGCTCTGAATGTTGGGTCATGTGACCCCTGTTTGTAATAAATGATATGATGGCTCTTCTGAGCCTTTATCTATATGAGTGGTTGAGTTATGCTGTGATGCCATGTTGTACATCACATACTTGCATGTTATGCGTACGTGCAATGTGTATTGCTATGTGTGGGATCTAACTATCTAGTTGTTTATCCTTAGTAGCCTCACTTACCGGGAAATGTCTCCTAGTGCTTCCACTGAGCCCTGGTAGCTTTCTACTGCTCCGGAACACTTAGCCTGGCCGGCATGTGTCCTTCTTCGTTCCTATGTATGTCCCTTCAGGGAAATGTCACGCGGTGTCTACCGGAGTCATGTTAGCCTGCTACAGCCCGGTATACCAAAGTCCTGCTTGCCCAGTTGCTATAGCCCGGATTCACTCGCTGATGACCGACACGTTCGTTGCTAGGGCATGTATGCCTGTCCCTGTAAGTTAGTGCCACTTTGGGTTTACGACTAGCCATGTCAGCCCGGGTTCTTGTCATATGGATGCTAGCGACACTATCATATACGTGTGCCAAAAGGCGCAAACGGTCCCGGGCATGGTATGGCGACACCCGTGGGAATACCATGCATGAGGCCGCAAAGTGATACAAGGTGTTACATGCTAGATCGGTGTGGCATAGAATCGGGGTCCTGACAGCTTTGGTATCAGAGCCTGACTACCTGTAGGATTACCAAGCCAAACTGGTCGAAGTTGAGTCTAGAAATTCTCTAGTTATGTAAGGGAATTGATTGTGGGAAAGAACTTAAGGCTCCTTTTACTCATTATACCTCATGGCCTTTTGATCTGAGTCATCCTATCTTTCCTACGGGGCTAAGGAACTAGGATTTCTCTTCCGTCTATCAGGATCATGTGTTACTACTCCGTAGTCCCATAGGATTGGTTGATCAAAGTCATATCCCAGTTTCAAGTACTTCCGGCGTAGCCTGTTCAGTATTATCTCAAAACCTTCAGTGGTGATGTTGATTTATTATACTACCCCATTTCATCAGGATGTCTCATTTTGAGCATTTTACTGTCGTTATGCTGGCGGAATTGCCCTAGGACTTCGAGAGATACTAATTTCTTTATCCTACATTCTACAGTTTATAGTTTATACTAATTCCGTCCTTGGTCTTGTTTCTCAGGATGTCATCAGTTAAGAGAAGTTCTGTTGCTTGTAGCCAGAACCACGGAGATGGTAGAAACGAGGATCCTCCCAACCAACCTTTGTTGACAGAGTTCATGTTAGAGATGGAGAGGAACAAGCATGAGTCTAAACGCTTGTTGGCACGTATTGAGGAGAACACCGCACATCAGGTCAAAGGGTCTGTAACCATTCATGACTTCATTCTCTTGCATCCACCTACCTTTCATCATTCCATCGAGCCACTCGATGCAGATGATTGGCTCGGTAGCATCACTCATAAGCTGCATTCCGTGAACATAGCTGAAGATGACAAGGTCACCTATGCCACATACCACCTAGAAGGTCCTGCTAGTCTTTGGTGGCAGAACTATGAGGATATGCTTCTAGCTGACCAGATTCCTACCTGGAGAGATTTCACTGAGGCTTTTCGCGAGTATCACATTCCCTGGGCCCTTGTTGATCACAAGAGAGAAGAGTTTTGTAGTTTCACCCAGAGTAAGATGGTTGTTGATGCTTACAGCAGAGAGTTTGAGAACCTCGCCCGCTATGCTACAGAAGAGGTGTCCACGGACGCCGAGAAGCATGCTAGGTTCCGGAAGGGTCTCAACCCCAGGTTGCATCGTGATCTCCACCTGCATCATTGTGATACATTCCAAGCTCTTGTGAACAAGGCCATTAATGTAGAAACAACTCAGCTCACTTACGAGGAGTCTCGTAAGCACACCCATGATTTGGGATCTTCCTCCAGTTCTGGTTCTCATAAGCGCCGGATTTGGGTTCCGAACTCCGCTCTTCCTTTCGGATATTCACCGAGGCCATCTTATGTGGCGCCTCCCCTAGCTCAGTCGTTTGCTCCACCCAGGCCTATTGGTAGACCGCTTGTTAGTGTGGGTCCACATCCAACTTCAGGGACTTGCTTCACATGCGGGAAGCCAGGACACTATGCACGTGACTGCTCTCAGACTAGTTATGCTCCACCCCAGCCTGAGAAGACTGTTGGATGTGTTAAGCCATCAAGCAAGACAATCAGTGTCAAGCCAGCTCGCACTAAACGTGGATGTGTGCATCACGTCTCAGCTAAAGATGCTCATGATGATCCGGATGTCGTTCTTGGTACACTCCTTGTCAATTGTCATCCAGCATCGGTTCTGTTCGATACTAGAGCATCTCACTCCTTCATTTCTGAAGGATATGCTCGTTTGCACGACATGTCATTTTACAATATGCCAACTCCACTTGAAATCCAAACCCCAGGGTCTAGATGGTAGACCACCAGAATCAGCTATGGTAATAAAATCCTTGTTGATAGACTTGTATTCCTTGCATCACTTGTAGCCCTCAAGTCCTCAGATATTAACATCATCTTGGGTATGGACAGGATGACAACTCATCATGCCAAGTTTGATTGTTACACTAGATCTGTTCAGCTTACACACCCATCTGGCAAGATAGTCACTATCTCCACTAGAATTGCAAAGCGTCAGCTCCATTCTCTTAATGCCAGCCCTCTCCCAGACCTTGAAGATATCCCGGTAGTCCGAGACTTTCCGGATGTGTTTCCAGAGGAACTGCCAGGTGTTCCACCTGACAGAGATGTAGAGTTTGTCATAGATCTTATCCCAGGAACCGCTCCAATCTCTAGGAGACCTTATAAGATGGCACCCTTAGAACTAGTCGAGCTTAAGAAACAACTTGATGAGTCATTGCAAAAGGGTTTCATCCATCTTAGTTCTTCTCCTTGGGCTTTCCCCGTCCTCTTCGTCAAGAAGAAGGATGGTACGGGCCGGATGGTTGTAGACTATTGTCCCGTTAATTTGGTCACGATAAAGAACAAATATCCGCTCCCTAGGATCAATGACTTGTATGATTAGCTCACTGGATCCTTAATCTTCTCCAAGATGGATTTGAGGTTAGGCTACCATCAAATCAAGATAAGAAATGGGGACATCCCCAAGACAGCCTTTGTCACTAGTTATGGCCACTACGAGTACACTGTCATGTCTTTCGGCCTAACCAATGCTCCAGCTACCTTCTCCTGCTTGATGAACTTGATCTTCATGGAGTACTTAGATAAGTTCGTCGTGGTTTCCTTGATGACATCCTTATTTACTCGAAGAACGAGGAAGAGCATGCCGAACATCTGAGACTTGTGTTAGAAAAACTCAGAGAGCACCGCCTTTATGCCAAGTTCTCCAAGTGTGAATTTTGGTTGCCAATAGTGACCTACCTAGGCCACGTAATCTCTGGTAAGGGCATTGCTGTCAATCCTGAGAGAGTTAAGGCCGTTCTTGATTGGACTCCGCCTAAAACAGTTAAACAAGTTAGGAGTTTCCTTGGTCTAGCCAGTTATTGTCGCCGCTTTGTTGAAAACTTCTCTAAAGTAACCAAACCCCTCACGGAACTTCTCAAGAAAGATAAAAAGTTTGAGTGGTCCCCACAGTGTGAGTACAGTTTTCAGGAACTGAAAAGATGCCTGACTTCTGCTCCCATACTTGTGCCACCGGATTTCACGAAGGACTTTGTTGTCTACTGCGATGCCTCACGATAGGGACTAGGCTGCATTCTTATGCAAGATCGTCATGTGATTGCCTGTGCATCTCGAAAGTTGCATCCACATGAGGAGAATTATCCTACACATGATCTAGAGCTTGCAACCGTAGTCTATGCACTAAAGACCTGGCGACATTACCTTCTTGGTAAACATTGCGAGATCTACACCGATCACCAGAGTCTCAAGTATATCTTCAAACAACCAGATCTGAACCTTAGGCAAAGATGTTGGTTGGAAGTGATCTCAGATTATGATCTAGGGATTACCTACACTCCAAGAAAAGCCAATGTCATGGTTGATGCGCTAAGTCGTAAATCCTATTGCAACAATCTCATGTTGCAGCAAGGCCAACCACTTCTCCATGAGGAATTCTGTAAGCTTAATCTTCACATTGCTCCTCACGGATTCCTTTCTACCTTGGTGGCGAAACCTACTCTTGTGGATCATATCATAGAAGTCCATAAGCATGATACGGGAATCTCCCGAATCAAGAAAAATATCTCCAAGGGAGTAGCTGGTTGTTTCTCTCTGGATGAACGAGGTGTTGTTTACTTTGGGAACCGCTTGGTGGTTCCCAAGAGTCAGCAGATGCAGCAATTGATTCTTAAGGAGGCGCATGAATCCCCTCTCACAATTCATCCCGATAGTACTAAGATGTATCAGGACCTACGCCAGAGGTTCTGGTGGACTAGGATGAAGAGATAAATCACCGACTTCGTTGCTAATTGTGATGTTTGTCGTTGCGTTAAGGCAGAGCATCAAAGGCTTGCTGGCACCCTTCAGCCTTTAGCTATTCCTGAGTGGAAATGGGATAAAGTTGGTATGGATTTCATCACCGGCTTTCCCAGGACCAAGAGAGGGAATAATGCTATCTTCATAGTCATTGATCGTCTCTCCAAAGTGGCGCACTTCCTACCTATTCGAGAGAGTATCACTACTAGTCAGCTCGCTGACTTATATATTTCTCGAATAGTGTCACTCCATGGTGTTCCACTAGAGATCAATTCAGACCATGGTAGTCTTTTCACTTCTCATTTCTGGGAGAGTTTCCAAACTTCCATGGGAACCCATCTTTCCTTCAGCACCGCTTTCCACCCTCAGTCGACTGGTCAAGTGGAAAGGGTCACCCAAATTCTCGAAGAGATGCTTAGAGCTTGCGTTATCTCATTCAGTATGGATTGGGAGAAATGTCTGGGGAACCTGCCGACCATGCTTCGACCAGCCGGATTCCCGAACCGACTTCGAGAGAGGATGCGGTTATGCTCTCTGCCACAAATTCTGAAGTCGAGAGTGCCATGAATCACCGACGCCGACGGGCCACACTTTGGAATAACATATTTTCTGAAGAGGCATTTAATGCTTTCAATTCGGGACACGCATATATTCGGGCTGCTCAAGGCGGACTCGCCCAAGCGACAGACCAGTATGCAAAAGATATACGAGTAAGGAAATTTGATAAGCCTACATAGCAGTAGCCCCTGAGACTTGAAATAGTTGGAACAACTGATTTAAGGATCATGTTATGCACAGGTCTTTGTAGAGAAGAATACCTAGTTGTCTCAAGAGCTGGAGGAGTGCAAGACCCAGTTGAGGGCCGCAGTTGCCAAATTAGAAGAATCCCAAGAGGCCTCTCCTAGTAGCTTCCGTTTTTAATAACGAAAATTTATGGTAATGTACCAGTTAGTGATTGGGTTATTTGATAAGTCTAGCAGAAATTTCTGCAGACAACCCCGGGGAGAATCCGAAGATCGGAAGAGATAGCGAGTCATATCTCCAAAGGCAGCTAAAAGCTTGCGAGCGTGTTCTTACGCAAGTTAGGCAAGAGAAGAGCGACCTTCAAGATGCTAATGTCCGTCTGGGCGTCGAATTAGGAGATGTTTGCGCTCAGCTAGCGGACTCCGTGAAGGAGAACAAAAGGCTCCATCGCGGCATTTATGGTAAGTGCCTAGACAAACTATAGTACAACTCGGCGAGGAAGCATATTGGAAGAGTTTATATCTGTAGGTATGTTGACGGGCCTTCTTGAAGAGGAGATGCCCGCGTCTGCAGGTGATCTACAGCAAGACCTCTCACAACTGCACGAGCGAGCTCGGCATGTGATGCAGGGTATTGCCCAGGCCTTGTGGCCATCCACTTCCTTGCCAAAAGGCATGGGGGAGCTCGTGGATATGCTCCAAGGAGCACAACGGTGCTTCCATTTGTGGAAGATGTCAGCCTGCCGACAAGGTGCGAGGGAAGCCTGGGCCATGGTGAAGACACGCTTCACCAAGCTTGACCCGAACCATATGGCCGAAGTCGTACCGGCGGGGCCAGATGGGCAAGAAATTCCCGTGAGTCTGGTGTATGACCAGGTGGCGTTAGCCGCAAAGTATTCCCAACAGGATTGCAAGCTAGAGAGCCTTTTGGAAGGTATAGAGGAAGAGTATAGTCAGTCCAAGTGACTATGTAATTTAATGGACATATGTAGTCCCTAAACGGATTAAAGATCATTTGTCATGGCGGACCGTTTTGCTTCAGCCCCCGAATCCACTAGTCCGGGGTGTATCCGAATACCCGCTCAATTATGCAGAACCGGGGTATGCGTGCAAACCAGGCGCCGGGGTCTTAAGTGCTTGAATAGACAAGTACCCAACTAGTTATGTTATATTACATGGGTTGTAAGAAACATCTTCCAGGGAGAATAGTTCCGTTAGGGGTTCCCTTCCCTTGGCAAGCATGCATCGATGCACATGTCCGGATTGTGAACAGAAACGCAAGATACAAAACTTCTGGGGATTCACATTTGTAATAAACGAAAGAAACATTTCTTGTTCACCGGCCGAATATTCCCTTAAGAACGCTAGCTTTTGGCTTCACCCCGTCTGAGGTACACATCCGGCTGAACCGGCAGTAACAATCGTAGAGGTGCTCCCCTTATGCCCTAGCTGAATTAACGGTATGTAGGGCATAAACACAAGAGCCAGGCAACCCAGCATGGCCACATCTTAAGTCATATCAATGCATATAGTGGTGAAGAAAAGGCACATATGAAAAGAGAACGCCTATGTGATAGGCAACAAGCCATAAAAGTAATTATATTTAGCTTCCGCATAGGAAGCCCCTAGGTATGGTTTACACACATAGTGCGGCCGGAGAGATCCGAGCATCCGTATTGTATTGAGTAACTGAGTTCGGCGCTAGGCGTGGAATCTCCGGAGTCTGGCCGCGTTCCATGGGTTCGGTTCGAGCCTGTGATCGGATGCATTACGCAGGCGGTACGCTCCTCCGGTGAGGACTTTATCAATGATGAAGGGACCCTCCTATTTAGGTTTGAGCTTGTCCTGCTTCTTCTCTGGTAGGCTTAGAATGAGTTCGCCAATATTATAAGTTTTGGCCCGCACTTCTCTGCTTTCATGTCGTTGAGCCTGCTACTGGTAGAATGCGGAACGGGCTTTGGCAACATCGCGCTCCTCCTCCAGGGCGTCTAAGTCGTCCTGCCGATCTAACTCGGCTTCCTTCTCTTCGTACATGCGCACGCGAGGTGAGTCGTGTATTATGTCGCAGGGTAGTACTACTTCTGCGTCGTACACCATAAAAAATGGTATGTATTCGGTGGTGGGATTCGGTGTGGTCCGCGGCCCCTAGAGTAAGGAGTCGAGCTCCTCGACCCAGTGCGTGTCTGACTCTGTCAAGGACCGCACTAGTCTGGGTTTGATGCCGCTCATAATGAGACCATTTGCACGTTCGACCAGACCATTGGTTTGGGGATGGTAGACGAAGGCGTAATCAAGCTCAATGCCCATGTTTTCGTACCAATTTTTCACTTCATTGGCTATGAAGTTTGAGCCATTATCGGTGATGATGCTGTGAGGGACACCGTAATGGTGTACAACCCCTAAGATGAAGTCTATCACTGGTCCAGATTCGGCCGTTTTAACAAGTTTGGCTTCTATCCATTTGGTGAACTTGTCCACCATGACCAATAAGTATTTTTTTCTTATGGCTTCCCCCTTTAAGGGGTCCGACCATATCCAGCCCCCAGACCGTGAAGGGTCAAGTGATGGGGATTGTTTGGAGAGCAGTAGGGGGCGTATGGCTCTGATTGGCAAAAAGCTGGCAACCGACACCATTTTGGACAAGGTCCTGTGCGTCTGCTCGGGCTGTCGGCCAATAAAAATCTGTACGGAAGGCCTTGCTGACAAGTGCCCGAGCCACAGCGTGGTGTTCGCTGAGTCCGGCATGGATTTCAGCCAAGAGCTGCTGCCCTTCCTCTTCGGAGATGCATCTTTGGAGCACTCCGGTGGCACTTTTCTTGTAGAGTTCTCCCTCATGGACTTTGTAGGCCTTGGAGCGTTGTACAATACAACGTGCTTCATTTTGGTCCTTGGGGAGCTCCTGCTTATTTAGGTAGGCCAAGAAAGGCTCGGTTCACAAGGCAATTACAGCCATGATTTCATGGGCCGAAGGTGTTATTTCAGTGGGAGAGCCTCCAATTACGTCAGATGGTTCGGAATCTGGAGTTGTATTCGGATCCGGGCTAGTGTTGACGGACTCCCCTTCCCATACCACGGATGGTTTGAATAGTTTTTCCAGGAATATGTTAGGTGGGACCGGGTCGCGTTTAGCACCGATGCGGGTGAGGATATCCGCCGCTTGATTGTTTTCTCGAGCCACATGGTGGAATTCGAGCCCCTTGAATCGAGCAAACATTTTGAGGATGGAATTACGGTAGCCCGCCATTTTCGGATCCTTGGCATCAAAATCTCCATTTATTTGTGATATTGCGAGGTTTGAATCCCCGCGCACCTCCAGGCGTTGAATGCCCATAGAGACTGCCATCCGAAGGCCATGTGTGACACCCCAAAATTTTGACCTTGTTTTGTTAGTTAAAATTTTGCCAGGAAACTTAAACTTTTATTTTGTGGATTTCCTTCTGTTTTCAGAACCATTATCTTTCTTATTAATATGGAGTTTTTACCCCAAGTCAAACTTTTCAGTCATTATGGGACTTATTTTTCCCCCTCTTAAGAAAGACAATTCTTTTATCAGTAGGATTATCTATATAATTATTTTCCCCTGAACCTTATTTCTTTAAAATTGTTTTTTCATAAGTTTTAGGGTTCCATTTGCACTGCAACCCTTTGATAAATTTATTTAAAAATCCCACCAAAATTTGGAGATGTCATGTCATGTTTCAAAATCACTTTTATGCAAAAAGATATTTCATTCATTGGATATTTTGAGTTCTACACCAAGTTTTCAAATCTGGCCCAGTGGGAGATTTTACACTACAACCTATTTAAATATTTCTTTAGAACTTCTACCAAAATTAGGGGAGGTCAGTAGGAGCATATTATTCCACTTTCTGCAAAAACCCATTTATGTTCTTTGAAAAAATTGTGTGAATCATCCTCTTTTTCATTCTGGTCCAACTTGATGATTTGTACTACAGCCATCTTCTAACTTGCTCCTTTACCCATGAGCTTTCTCCTGCTTGTAGTACACCTTACCAAACCCCTAAGTCCAAGAGAGTGAACCCATTGGAGTAGTTTTAGTCCATGAAACCATATTCTTTTCTTTCTGACCAGATTTGGTTTTCTCAAAGTTTTGCACTAGCAAGTTTCTAGGTTTGGCCAACTAACCTTGCCATCCTGACCTGCTTCTAAAGAGACTAGGATCTGGAAGATTTGGCCACTCCATGAAATGCCTAGGTGCCTGTGGCATTTTGTCAAACACCTTGAGTGCATGAACAACTTTGACATGACTTTTGTCATTGCACTGTGACCTTGCACCTCTGGGCAAACTAACTTGTCCATTAAGCCTCTAGATGACTTTAACCTAGGTCTGTTAAACCCCAACCTCACCCGAGACCTCTAGCATGCCCTGGCATTTTATCGAGCACGTCCCGTGCGTGCTCTAGGCGCGCCCAGAGCGCACGTTTTGCATGCGCGTGCACCAAGCCACCGCGTCTCGCTGTCGCCCACCCCGCGCCCGTTCTGGCCCTTGGCCTCTCGCAACCAGCACGGCCGCCTCCTCCCTCACCGCAGAGCCGCCCCGGGCGCCCTATAGCGCCACCGTCAGGTCGGCCACAGCGGCTAGCGGCCGGCCACAGCAGGGCTCTGCCTCGGACGGCGCCGCCCGAGCCACCCCGGCTCGCCACCTGCCCCCTGCAGCAGCGCGAGCTCATCCATGAACGCGTCCTCTAGCTCTCGTCGCCGCCACATCGCCCTGACCGCTACAGAGCGGCGGTTCGCTGACGATCTTATCCTTGGCCGCGGAACCGCCATGGATGCGCTATAAATAAGAGGCCCCCGAGCACGTCTGGTTCCCAGGGCAACCTCAAAGCACTCCCCTAGTTCCCCCGTGGCAGCCAATCGACTCGGGGAGGTCTTCTTCCCCACCTCCGGCAATCACAGCCACCGCCACTGTCTCGAACACTCCGGCGCCACCAGGACCTCCCCCTCTCCACTCTCTCCACCAGAAGTGGCCCCTCCCTCTCGTGAGTCCATCTCGATGCTCGATTTTGGTCAGGAACCGCCGGAGTCAAAAGTTCACTTTGCCCCGAAGCCACCGGCCGCCGCGAAGCTCGTCGACGATGACTCCCTCCACCCCCATCGACCCAACCACCACCTATAGGACCGCCTCGACCCCCTGAGCCCGCGGATGGCCTCGGTGTCCCGAACGGTGCCGCCGTTCGCCGGCGAGCCTCGCCGGAGCTCCGCCTCTGTTCGGTCGGAGGGGAACGACGCGCGCGTTGACTAGTCAAACCTGACCAGTGGGCCAGGCGGGCCCACTCTCGGTGACCAGCACCGGTCCACGGAGGCGTAAGTGGAAACGTAATTTTAGAGTACGTCTTCGACGTGTATCGCTTCCTCTTTTTTTCTGTTTTATTTAAAAACCAGAATATTGACTGAACTTTGACTGGCTGTAACTTTTTAAATATAACTCCAAAGGAATTAATTCTTTTTCCTACCTCTCCCAAATTCTGTCTAGTTTATTTTCAGATTTATTTGAAAAAAATTCAGACAACTTTTTTGTACTGCTTTTAAAGTATGTGTTATTTGAATATTTTGGAAATAGGAATTTGGAGAGGAGATAGCTTTCAAAAGTTTTGGAGTGCACCTCACCCCTCTAGAACTTGAAGGCAGGCATTCTGAACTCGGGCAATATTTTTGTGTGTGTTGTCAGACACGATGGCAATACCACCTCGACACGGAGTGTACGTTATTTTATGTGGTGATAGGATCAAACTCATGAGTGCATTTTAATGATCTCATGCATATTGGAAATTTCCTTGCTGTTGGAAATGGTCATGATTGTGACAATAATCACCCTCGTATGCTTTTCGTGCCTTCCGGAAGGAAGCCAGGAAAGTCTCTGTCTTGGGTAGACCTGAGCTTGTCCCTAGTTCCTCGTCGAGACGAGTGTGCCCGGTAGGGCATGGGAGGGTATGACGAGTGGTGATTTTGTCTATTGGATAAATATAGATTCGTATGCTGATCATGCAGGGAATACTTAAACCTCCTGAGTCGACCGTAGATCGAGTCTTGTTCCAGTAACCCCCACACTTGTTTCGTACTACCACTTGTCCCTGACGTAGGTAGGGCACGGTTCAGTAAGTTGTCAACCCCTTTCTAGCACACACCGTACAGAGGGGCCAGGATGTGGGTTCCACGGCCATGGATTAAAGCCAGTCATCCGGTCAGGGGGCATGGGTGTTTCCGGTTGGGACTGAGAGGGGGAGGCCACCCCTTAGAGCGCACGATATAAATTTGATCCCATGCTATGCGAGGTTGTAGCCTCCCCACTTAGAGTTTTACTTGAGAGGTGTCGTGGGTGATTCCAGACACCGGTAAGTTGAGTTGGTGTGTGCAAGTCAGGTGTGTTTTCAATTAAAAGACCGTAGACGGAATTAGTCCTGATGGACTAAAGGAATCAGTTACTCGTAGGTAAAGAGTACACCCTCTACAGAGATTAAATCTATTCGAATAGCCGTGTCCATGGTTAAGGACTACAGTCTGGGATGGGTCAAGTGTCGGTCTTAGTGTCGGTCTTCGGAGGAGAAACTACTAAACTAGAACGTGGATCATGACTGATGACTTGTGATAATTATGTTTATTATTATTATGGACTAACTCATTATATTATTTTAATTATTGAATGTCCCTGGGACGGTTCTATCTCCTGGATACTCATTGTGATTACTTACTTTATAAGCCCTTTATGTGGTGTCGCTGAGACGCCCGACTGTGGCATTACTTGTTATTTAATTACTATATAAGCCCTTTATGTGGTGTCGATGAGACACCCGACTGTGGCATTGCTTGTTATTTAATTACTTCATAAGCCCTTTATATGGTGTCGCTGAGACGCCCGACTGTGGCATTGCTTGTTATTTAAATTACTTTATAAGCCCTTTATGTGGTGTCGCTGAGATGCCCGACTGTGGCATTGCTTGTTATTTATTTACTTTATAAGCCCTTTATGTGGTGTCGCTGAGACACCCGACTGTGGCATTTTATTTCCACTCCATTATTGCATATTCATGTTGCATATAAATAACCTGCTTGCATGCATAAAAGACTTTTTATTTATGACTGACGATGTGATCATAGAACATTACAGTGCATGATTATTGTTTATATTGTCCCAGTGTTCATGATGTTTGCGAGTACATTGGAAGTACTCACTGGCTTGTCCCTGGCTATTGTCTTGGCCAGATTTCTTGCTTGGAGAGGAGCATTGCGACGATAGCCCCGTAAACTAAGTAGACGGTGATAGCAGCCTCGCGAAGATAGGAGTTAACCTGGTCAGCTGTTCCTGTGGGAAATGGAGTCCCATAGACGCTGATGACCCACAAACCGGTTCCGCCATCAAACACTAGGAACCAATTGTTGTACTCACACGCCAGAATGGTCTTGTACTACATATTTTTGTACTTTGCTTGGAATTTCTGTATCAAGTTGGTGACTCATCAGCTAACAGTTATCCTGGGGCTGGTGAGCACAATGGCCATTTTCTAGGAAATCAATTATCCGGAAGACCTGTCGTGACACCATGCAACAGAGCCTCGTATTCGGCCGTGTTGTTGGAGTCTGTGTATAATATTTGGAGTACGTATTGGACCGTGTCTCCGGTGGGGGAAGTCAGGACTACACCCGCTCCCAGTCCGGCCAGCATTTTAGAGCCGTTGAAGTGCATGATCCAGTTGGAGTACGTGTCGTACTCTTTAGGGAGTTCGGCTTCTGTCCATTCGGCAACAAAGTCGGCCAATACCTACAACTTAATGGCCCGTCGTGGTTTATATGTTATGTCGAACAGAAGGAGCTCGATGGCCCATTTAGCAATCCTTCCCATGGCGTCGCAGTTGTTTATTATGTCGTTGAGTGGTACTTCGGAGGTCACCGTGATTTGAGCACTCTTGAAAGTAGTGTCGGAGCTTCCGGGAGGCCATGAAGACCGCGTACGCTATCTTTTGATAGTGTGGGTATCGGGATTTGCATGGAGTGAGGACAAGGACACATAATATACCGGCTTTTGAAGCGGGAACTTGTATCCGTCTGCTTCTCGTTCGACGACGAGCGCTGCACTGACAACCTGATGTGTCATGGCTATGTATAGGAACATGGGTTCGCCAGTATTTGGCGCTGTCAGGACTGGATTGCTGGCCAATAAGGTCTTTATTTCATCTAGTCCGGCCGCGGTTGCATCCGTCCACATGAAGTGTTCGGTGCACCAAAGAAGGCGGTAAAGGGGTAATGCCTTTTCCCCTAATCGGGAGTTTAAGCGGCTTAAGGCAGCCGCGCATCCACCTAGATTCTGGATATGCTTGAGGTCTGTTGGGATAGCCAACTGCGACAAAGCTCGGATTTTTGCCGGATTTGCTTCAATTCCTCTGTTGGAAACAATGAAGCCGAGCAACTTCCCAGAGGGTACGCCGATAACACATTTTTCCGGGTTTAGCTTGATGTCGTATGTTCAGAGGTTATCGAACATAAGCCTCAAGTCATCTATTAGGGTTTCGACGTGTCTTGTTTTTATTACCACGTCGTCCACATATGCCTCCACTGTTTTGCTGATTTGCTTCTCCAGGCATGTTTGAATCATGCGTTGATAGGTTGCGCCGGCATTTTTAAGCCCGAAAGGCATAGTGTTGAAGCAGAAAGGGCCATACGGCATTATGAAGGCCGTTGCAGCTTGGTCGGACTCTACCATCTTTATTTGATGGTATCCGGAATATGCATCAAGGAAACATAGTAAGTCGTGTCCTGCCATGGCGTTGATGATTTGGTCGATGCGAGGGAGGGGGAAGGGATCCTTGGGGCAAGCCTTGTTGAGGTCCTTGAAATCCACGCATAGGCGCCAGGATTTGTCCTTCTTTGGTACCATTACCAGGTTTGCCAGCCAATCTGGATGCTTGATATCTCTGATGAACCCGGCCTCAAGTAGCTTGGCTAGTTCTTCTCCCGTGGCTTGCTGTTTAGGCTCTGAGAAGCACCTAAGAGTCTATTTGACTGGCTTGTATCCTTTCAGTATGTTGAGGCTGTGTTCGGCCAGTCTGCATGGGATGCCCGGCATGTCTGAAGGATGCCAGGCGAAAATGTCCCAATTCTCACGTAGGAATTCTCGTAGTGCGGAATCCATTGTGGGGCTCAACTGTGTCCCGATGGAAGTTGTCTTCATGGGCTCCGTTGGATGGACCTGGAATTTTACTATCTCGTCTGCGGGTTTAAATGATGTGGACTTGGGTCGTTTGTTGAGTATCATGTCGTACCTGTCCACTATGGCGTGTAGCGTTGTTAGTTCTTTGGCCGCTAGGGCTACGGATAATGCCTCTAGGTCTAGTGCGGCGGTTTTATTTTCAGCGTGGAGTGCGACGTCCGGATCGCTGGATAGAGTGATGATTCCATTGGGTCCGGGCATTTTAAGCTTCATGTACCCGTAATGGGGTATAGCTTGAAAGCTTGTGAATGCGTCCCGCCCTAAAAGGGCGTGGTATCCGCTGCTGAAAGGAGCCACTTGGAATGTGATTTCTTCGGACCTGTAATTCTTCGAGGTGCCGAATACCACATCGAGTGTGATTTTTCCCGCACACCTTGCCTCCCGACTAGGGATGATTCCCCTGAAGGTTGTGCTGCTCTGCTCAATATGGCTTTTATCGATTTCCATCTTGCGGAGTGTTTCTTCATAGATCAAGTTTAATCCACTTCCGCCGTCCATGAGTACTTTAGTGAGCCTAAAGTCATCCATGACTGGGCTAAGGACCAAAGCGGCGGGTGCCCGGACTCTCTGGAGTCGGGGTTCGTCACTGGCACTATGGCAGTGTCGTTCCATGGATTTGTTTTTGCTACGTGGCAGATTCCGGCGAGATTTCGATGAGCTCGCTTGCACCTATTATTTGAGGCGAAAGTCTCGAAGACTATTAATACCACATTGTTGTCTTCGGTGGGATGTTGCTCTGCTTTATTTACAAGAAGATCCTCGCCACTTTTTGCTACCTGCTGGAGTATCCAACATGCTCTAAGGCTATGTGTTGGCTTAGTGTCCGGCGTGCTATGAATTTTGCATGGCCCATTGAGCCATTCTTCCAATACGGTTCCACGCCCTGGAGTGGGCTTTGGCTTTTTCGGAGTTGGATCGGGAAACTTAGGAGAGTTTGCCCTTTTAACATGAAGGGAAGGTTTAGTGAGAGCCAGGTTATCCGAAAAGTCTCTTTGGGTTTTCCAGGTACTTTCCATCACACAGTACTTCTGTACTATGGCTGCTAGGTCGGCAAAGTGTACTATGTCACGGCGACTTATAGCATTAAGGATCCCTTTGCTCATGCAATTTTTGTAAAAAAGTGAGATTGCGTCCTCCTCGCGAGAGTCCTTGACCTTGTTTATCACAAGGAGGAATCTGGCCCAGTAGCGATGTGCTGTATCTTGTGGCTCTTGTCTGATATGGGAGAGACGGCTTAAGTCTGGGTGGGTGGGCGTAGTTGAATCTGGATTCTGATCTGATCTAACGCCTAGGGCAAAGGAGCTCCCGGGCTTGACAACTTGGGTTCCGAGATGTTGCCCGGTTTCTCTGGCCCGTTGCCCGATTCTAAGTTTGGGATCTGGGTCGTTTCCTCCCGCGAACGGGTATCCGGCTCAGAGAGCTCGATGATCCGGACAAAGTTCGTCCTCAGAATAGAGGGACAGTCCATATGCGGCTCCTCCACTACCGCTATCTCGTGGGTGACCGGTGGGGATTTAATATCCCTCTTATCGGGTTTAAGCCCAATCCGGTCATAGTCTGTAGCGACTCCCAAAGCGGCGATGCGATCCAAGAGCTCATTAAGGTAAGAGAGCTCTATTGGATCCATCTGTTTGGCAAGTTCCGAATTGACGTGGAGGCTATTCGTGATGACCCGAGAGGTCATCGTCGGCGCGACAGCCGATTGGGCGGCCAAGATGAAGCCACCTAGTCGGAGAGTTTGGCCTACAGCCAGCGCTCCCCCAGAGGTGATGTTGTCTTTGATGATGAGACAGGCCATCGAGCCTTGCAGAGACGACATATAGGAACTCTCAATGAAAGCACCAATGTCGGTGTCAAAACCGGCGGATCTCGAGTAGGGGGGGTCCCGATCTGTGCGTCTAAGGCTAATGGTAACAGGAGGCAAGGGACACAATGTTTACCCAGGTTCGGTCCCTCTCGATGGAGGTAAAACCCTACTTCCTGCTTGATTGATCTTGATGATATGAGTATTACAAGAGTTGATCTACCACGAGATCGTAGAGGCTAAACCCTAAAATCTAGCCTATGATGATTATGAATGTTATGATCGTCCCTATATGGACCAAACCCTCCGGTTTATATAGACACCGGAGGAGGCTAGGGTTTACACAGAGTCGGTTACAAGGAAGGAAATCTAATATCCGGATCGCCAAGCTTGTCTTCCACGCAAAGGAGAGTCCCATCCGGACACGGGACGAAGTCTTGAGTCTTGTATCTTCATGCTCCAACAGTCCGGCCAAAGTATATAGTCCGGCTGTCCGGATACCCCCTAATCCAGGACTCCCTCACCCACCGCAATGGCATCACCATCATCGACTCAGCAGATGAACCTGAGGAGTACACGGGTCCACAAGAGAGGTCGCACTCTTTTATTTCTGCTTATGTAATGCATTTCTTAAACTTACCTGCTACTTTATCGTCCTGTTCAGCTCTTGGACTCCCAAGTCAGGTCCAAATTAATGTTCAAACTTGCGTTCTAAATTAGTTGTGGGGCACATATCGAGGCAGCAATGAATAGTATGTATGTCTAATATCTGGTTCACCTAGGGTATGCACATGTTGTTCATCTCGGGTGGGAAACAAATAGTAAAGCAATCATCATCTGTCTTTTTATTAATTTAAAGAAATCATCAGTCTGCTATCATTATTTTTGGATCCATCCACTAGTTGTTACCATCACTCTAAATTTCTGCATGCTCTCCTTACATAATCTCACCTATTTTTTCGTATGCATGTCAGATATTGTACACAGTCATGCTGAACATGTAGAGAAAAAGAGAAGAGTTTTGCGCCGCAATACAATGTCATGCAGACATCGCTCCATGGTGGGTTCAATGGCAAACCCTCCCCACCCCTCTCCAGATTGTAATCCAAAGGAAGATATCTGTTCTAAGGCGGATTCAGACGCCGCTGACCACTCCTATTTACCCCCCCAAGGTGTTTGGTCTACCATGGCATAATGATATTAGTCATATCATGCATATGTTGCCTTGCAGTGCCTACTTTTGACATCATATAGGTCATCTGCTTAGTTTAGACATGTTCTGTAATGCCACCTGTTTAGTTTCTATATCATATATGGGAATTATGCAGTCTCATGTCTTTTAGCCAGCCATAATATATGTGAAATGTGCAATGCCATCCTGTTTAACCAGGCATCATATATTTGAATGATATCTTGCCCATCCTTTTCTTCATTACATTTCCATTTGTTGACAATGTTTGTACATTAAACTACTCTTCCTGTGAATCAGCCATTTGGGTGAGAGATGGAAAAATCTGGAGTGAAAACAAGGCCTTCAGAGCAGACAGTGCTACCTGTCGAAGAAGATCTCTTGTTGGGTCCCGATAGCTCCTCAGAGATAGATTCAGAGACAGATGACCAGTCCTATTCCCCCACTGAGGTGTATGCTCTCACTTGGCACGATTATACTGCTCATATCATGCATATGGTGTCTTGCATTGCATAGTTTAGACATCATATACACAATATTCAACACCATGTTCTTAGTTCAGACATCATATCGAATAACCTCTGTTTAGCATATAAATCACATATGTGAATTAAATGATGTGATCCTGATTACTTAGATAACATGTAGGTGAATTATGTCATGCGATCCTGTTTAGTTATTCATCATATCTTTGAATTATGTTATGCTATGCTATCCAGTTTAGATAGATATCATATATGTGAAATTATGTCATGCTATCCATTTTAGTTAAACAATATACATGTCAACTATTTCATGCCCTCTTTTTTCCACACTATCTATTGCACCTGTCCCTCATACAATGTATGTACATTCAACTATGTTTCCTGTTTATCAGCCATTTGAATTAGAGCGGGTGATGCCAGTATCTAGCAGACTAAAAACACGGTCTTCAAATAAAAGAATGCTACCTCTTGGTGGAGATAGCACCCCGGTTGTACATGCACAAGAACCAGCCCTACCACACATAACCCAAACTCTCGCAGATTGTACCCCTACTGCGGTAATAATAGAGAACCAGCTTCACCCAATCTAACCTCAACCCCAGCCGATAGTAACCCAGTTCCTGTTGACACAACACCATCTCCACCACGGAGCTCCCAAACAAGAGCAGTTAGTAAGGCAGCTCTAGTGCCCAAAGGGCCAGTACTATCACGGTGAACCCCAAGTCCACCAGTTAGTACGCCTATTCCTGTGGAGGAAGCACAACCAACTAGTCGTGGTTTAGCATCTATCACATTTGATGTTGTTAAATCGTATGTGCGTATCTTCCCATCTTGGAAATATTATAATGAAGATGAAGGAAAATGCCAGTTGCAGGTGTTTGTCCAGGAGTTATGTGTAAGTAATGTTATTCATGGCAATTACTTTGCTTCGTCCCATACATCCTACCTCCATGATGGCTATAATACAACAAATTTTCCCATTTTTCTCTATAGAGAAGGACCGATTTGGAAACTCGGGATGAGGTAACCTTTGCTAATACCTCTGTTATCTTCAAGAATGCTTGGTGGCAGTATCGGAATTACCTGAAGAAAACGTACTTCACCGGCAAAGAAACTCATCAAATTCCCTTACGTTCTCCTGAGACACATTTACTGGACGATGACTGGGAACACCTTGTTCTGTACTGGTCCCGAACCAAGAATGTGGTAAGGTCTATGAGCTCATTTTCTATTTTTAAGTATTATATTCTTGCGTCTTACTGTACTCTGTTCATGTAGAACAAGTGCCTAAACCTGAAGAACAACTGTTCTAATTTAATATTGCATTGCTATCATAGTTCAAAAAAGTGCTATGCGTTAATTGTGCGTTTTGCCACCGCCTTGCGCTTTACTAACCAAAGTGGATGCTTATGCACAGTTATGCACAGATTAAGCATAGTTATGCGCAATGCGTTTTGCCAACAACTAGAGCCTAGGCATGCTTAAGCGCTCGCTTAGGCGTGCCTTTTTTTAACTATGATTGCTTTGCTCTTGTATCACTGTATTTAGTCATACAAACTTATTTTTAAATTAAAGGATCCAATCGAAACTCCAATGGCACAGCAGGTATGTTCACGCATGTTTCTTTAATAGGTTTGCTCTTATCAATAGCTCTGTTGATTTCAATTTCAATTGTGTATACAGTTGACTTTCATATCATGCACATTACTAGCATCACAACAGAGCCAATAGTGCTGTTGTACATGTAGACCCGTGGTACCCATCTGAAATCTTGTTGTGCCGTGTAGTTAACCACGCTCTGTATTCTTTCACTCCTGCTTTGTCTTGAACTGATATGATTTGAACCGTGTCTCTATTTTGATTTGGCAAGACAATGCAGTGACCATAGGACATAGATATATGTTTGTTTGATGCTTTTATTATGTACTAGTACTTGGCAATAGAAGACTTGGTAGTTTAATCCTGTCCACCTTACTAATGAACTGGTTCACCGAAATGAGTTTCATATACTAGTACATGCTAAACTTGTTATGTGTCTGCTTGTTTCTTCTTTTAGAATGCTGACAGAATATTGGGGAAGAGTGCCTTATTAAGCAATGGTAAAGGAAGTAATGCAGATAAGGTTCAGGATAGTGACACATCCTTGTTGGTCTCCAACAAAGCTGATAAAACAGCTAAGGAAGACTATCTTGAAGACATCGAGACAACCCCAAAGTCCTGTCTTGGTTTAGTGTTCGAGTTACTGGCCACTACCGCTTGCACAAGTTATTATAACTCACTGTCTGAATCAGTTCAGTGTCTTGAGTCTCAACTACAAGCTGAAAGACACCGATCAGCTGTGCTGCTGCAAGAAGCGGAAGGACTGCGGAAGTCCCTGGAGCATTCGGATGCATACTTTCTGGTGCAACAGCAAGCGTTGGAGGATTTTAGCACCAAACAGGACAAAGCTAATAAGCTTGCTAAGCTTATTGCCAGCATGGTGGATACCCAGGATAATGTTTCTTGAGCTCTTCTGAAGTTGTTTCAGTTATGCTCTTGTTTTGCTGCTGCGTTTATTTGCACTGGTGGCCAATTTTGACAGCCAGTGTATGTAATATGCTGCTTTGTTCCCTATATTTGCACTGCTGGCGAACTTTGATGCCCAGTGGATGTAATATGTGTAATAGCAGTAATAGGCTAGCGTTAATTGCTTGCTCATTTATTTCCTTATTGTCTTGTTTAGTTGTTTGCTTGTAGTCACTGTAGTTCTTTTTCTGTGTTTTTCTAGTGGCCACAATAGCCTATTTTTGGTAACTAGGACAAAATAATCATGGCAACACACGGACTATTGTAACCATGGGCCTCCTGTAGGCCATATGATCCATGGGCCTTCTTCCGGCCGTAGGATCCATTGGCCTTCTATACGGGCCATAGGATCCATTGGCCTTCTATACGGGCCTTAGGATTCATGGGCCTTCTACGGGCCGTAGGGTCCATGGGCCTTCTACGGGCCATAGGGTCCATGGGCCTTCTACGGGCCGTACGATCCATGGGCCTTCTACGGGCCATACTATTAGTGGGCCTCATACGGGCCGTAGGATCCGTGGGCCTTCTACGGGACGTATCATCATTTCGCCAATCATGGGCCATACTATTCATGGACCATAACGGGCCGTTAATAGGCCGTATTTGATAACTCTATGAAAACAGCCCAATGGTTTTTTTACATGAAAACGGCCCAACGTATTAACTGTCCGCAAACGGGCCGACTGTGACGACGGGCTGAATTTGGCCCACAAGCAGAAAATGACAGTAACGGGCCGTATGTAACCGAATGCTGCAAATGATCCCAAGAACCAATGGGCCCTGAGAAGGCCGAAAGATAACTTGGGCTGGAAACGGCCCAATGGAATAATGGTCCGTTAATGGGTATAAAGTGATCCACTGTTCATTACGGGCCAGTTTCACCACGGGCCGTTAATGGGCCAAGAGTTACAAAGGGCCTCATATGTGCCGAAAGAAGTCAAGGGCCACACATTGGCCAGAAGTTAAAATGGGCTGGAAGCATATTGGACGGCCCAGATGACGCTACTGGGCCTAATTCGGATAGAGCAACGTAAAAGTAAATAGCGAGAACCAGTATATGGAAAACTCGTAGGCACCGGATTAGCAATGGATAATTATGCCGGATGCGGTTCGTCATGTAACAGTCATAACATAGGGTGACATAGAACTAGCTCCAGTCCATCAATGTAATGTAGGCATGTATTCCGTATATAGTTATACGTGCTTATGGAAGAGAACTTGCATGACATCTTTTGTCCTACCCTCCCGTGGCAGCGGGGTCCTCTTGGAAACTAAGGGATATTAAGGCCTCCTTTTAATAGAGAACCGGAACAAAGCATTAGCACATGGTGAATACATGAACTCCTCAAAACTATGGTGATCACCGGGAGTGGTCCTGATTATTGTCACTTTGGGGTTGCCGGATCATAACACATAGGAGGTGACTATAGACTTGCAAGATAGGATCAAGAACACACATATATTCATGAAAACATAATAGGTTCAGATCTCGAAATCATGGCACTCGGGCCCTAGTGACAAGCATTAAGCATAGCAAAGTCATAGCAACATCAATCTTAGAACATAATGGATACCAGGGATCAAACCCTAACAAAACTAACTCGATTACATGATAAATCTTATCCAATCCATCACCGTCCAGCAAGACTACGATGCAGTTACTCACTCATGGCGGTGAGCATCATGAAATTGGTGATGGAGGATGGTTGATGATGACGACGGCAACGAATCCCCCTCTCCGGAGCCCCGAACGGACTCCAGATCAGCCCTCCCGAGAGAGATTAGGGCTTGGCGGCGGCTCCGTATCGTAAAACGCGATGATTTCTTCTCTCTGATTTTTTTCTCCCCGAAAGCCAATATATAGAGTTGGAGTTGGCGTCGGAGGGCCACCAAGGGGCCATGAGGTAGGGGGGCGCGCCCCCCACCCTCGTGGACAGGGTGTGGGCCCCCTAGCCTTCATCTTTGGCGACGATTTTTATTGTTTTTTCTAAGGTGTTCCGTGGAGTTTCAGGTCATTCTGAGAACTTTTATTTTCTGCACATAAAACAACACCATGGCAATTCTACTGAAAACAGCGTCAGTCCGGGTTAGTTCCATTCAAATCATACAAGTTAGAGTCCAAAACAAGGGTAAAAGTGTTTGGAAAAGTAGATACGACGGAGACGTATCAACGCCCCCAAGCTTAAACCCTTGCTTGTCCTCAAGCAATTTAGTTGACAAACTGAAAGAGAAAAAGAAAAACTTTTACAAACTCTGTTTGCTCTTGTTGTTGTAAACATGAAAAGCCAGCATTCAAGTTTCCGCAATTATTATGAACTAACCATACTAATAATAACACAAAGGTCTCACAATTACTCATATCAATAGCATAATCAGCTAGCGAGCCATAATAATAAAACTCGAATGACAACACTTTCTCAAAATAATCATAACACGATATAACAAAATGGTATCTCGCTAGCCCTTTCTGAGACCGCAAAACATAAATGCAGAGCACCTTTAAAGATCAACGACTGACTAAACATTGTAATTCATGGTAAAAGAGATCCAGTCAAGTCATACCCAATATAAACCAATAATAATGAATGCAAACGACAGTGTGCTCTCCAGCGGGTGCTTTTTAATAAGAAGGGTGATGACTCAACATAAAAGTAAATAGATAGGCCCTTTTCAGAGGGAAGCAAGGATTTGTAGAGGTGCCAGAGCTCGGTTTTAAAATAGAGATTGAATAAAATTTTGAGCGGCATACTTTTGTTGTCAATGCAACAACTATAAGATGACGATATCTTCCATGCTACACAAATTATAGGTGGTTCCCAAACAGAATGGTAAAGTTTATACTCCCCCTCCTCCATAAGCATCAATCCATGGCTTGCTCGAAACAACGAGTACCTCCAACATCCAACGGGTCCCAGGCGAGTTTTGTTTGCAGTTATTTTGATTTAGTTTGCACAAAGCATGGGACTGGGCATCCTGAAGACCAGCCATTTTCTCGTGAATGAGGAGCGGAGTCCACTCCTCTTGAGAATAACCGCCTAACATGGAAGATAAGGGCAGCCCTAGTTGAAACATGAGCGGCTCGAGCATACAAAACAGAATTTCATGTGAAGGTTTGGAGTTTGGCACATACAAATTTACTTGGAACGGCAGGTAGATACCGCATATAGGAAGGTATAGTGGACTCATATGGAACGACTTTGGGGTTTAAGGAGTTTGGATGGACAAGCAGTATTCCCGCTTAGTACAGGTGAAGGCTAGCAAAAGATTGGCAAGCGACCAACTGAGAGAGCGACAACAGTCATAAACATGCACTAGAATTAATTTACACTGAATACAAGAATGAGTAGGATATAATCCACCATGAACATAAATATCATGAAGGCTATGTTGATTTGATTCAACTACATGCGTGAACATGTGCCAAGTCTAGTCACTCAATACTTTTAAAGGAGGATACCATCCCATCATACCACATCATAGTCATTCTAATAGCATGTTGGCACGCAAGGTAAACCATTATAACTCATAGCTAATCAAGCATGGCACAAGAAACTATAATCTCTAGATGTCATTGCAAATATGTTTACTTCACAATAGCTGAATCAGGAACGATGAATCATCATATTTACAAAAACAAGAGAGGTCGAGTTCATACCAGCTTTTCTCATCATATATCATCATTATTGCCTTTCACTTGCACGACCGAACGAAGTGTATAATAATAAGAGTGCACGTGCATTGGACTAAGCTGGAATCTGCAAGCATTCAACTCAAGAGAGAAGACAAGTAATATGGGCTCTAAGTTAAATAATCATTCATGCATATGAGAGCCACTAGGCAATTTCAATATAGTCTTCTCGGCCCCCAAAGAAAGGAAAAGAAAATAAAAACTATTTACACGGGAAAGCTCCCAACAAGCAAAACAAGAACGGGAAATATTTTTGGGTTTTCTTTTTAATTACTACAGCAAGGAAATAAACTACTACTAATTTTTTTGGTTTTTCTCAAGGTTTATCAAACACACAAGAAGAAAGCAGGAAAAGGAAAATAAACTAGCATGGATATTACAGTGAAAGAGTATGAGCACCGACATCTAGCAATGAGTGTGTGTGAACATGAATGTAATGTCGGTGGGAAATACGTACTCCCCCAAGCTTAGGCTTTTGGCCTAAGTTGGTCTATTGCCAGGGATAACCTGGCGGATACCCGTAGGTGAAGCTGGGGTCATACTGTGATGTAGAAGGCTCCGGCTGCTACTGGCTGGCAACCTCCTCTGGATCCCAAGAATAAACAGATAGTCGTGGGGGCTCATCTTGTGGCTCCGGTTCCGGGGCTAGTGCAGGATTTTGATAGGCTTGAATAGCCGACCAGGGAACAATGTGAGGACCTGCAGATAAGTTAAACAAAGAAGGAGAAGGCAAAGTAATAGTCTCAGGGTGATGTTTATCAAAGTATAATTTATATTTGAGCTCCCCTTCGCGACTCTTAACAAGAAAATCATGAGCTATCATACTCTTATAATCTAAGTAAGCACGGGCAGTGTTGTTTCTTCTTTCTCCTCATGCCTAATATGTATCTCAAAATGTTCAGCTAGGCGTGAAGCATAAATGCCTCCAAAGATGGGGCCCTTAGTACGGTTCAGACTTAACCGTCTAGCAACAATTCCACCCAAACTAACAGAGTTATTGCGGTATAAACCATGGAACAATATAATAATATCAGGAATGCTAAGGTTCCCATAGTTCCCGCGTCCAATCAAGCAACGACTAGCAAATAAGGCAAAGTAGCGTAAAACAGGAAAATGTATGCTAGTGATCCTTGCATCAGAAACCTTCCTGGTTTCTCCCACCGTGATGGTATTAATAAAAGCTTCTACTTCGTTACGGTGGGGTTCATCTAAGGTGCCCTCAAAGGGTATTCTGCAAACCTCGCAGAATTCAGCTAATGTCATCTCTTTAACAATGTCATATAAATGAAACTCTACTGTTGGAGGTGATTTCTTAGGGAAAAAGTAGAAGTTTTGCACAAAAGTATTTCTGAGTAAGAGATACTGATGATGTTGGTCGCGGAGGATGTTGGTGAGGCCGACGTTCTCAATCAATAAATAGAAATCCTCATAAATCCCGGTTCTCCTCAAGAAGTCATCGGAAGGCCATTCACACGGCCGGACCTCCGTAGTGCGAGGCAAATTAAATTTGGGCTTCTACTCTTGTTCCTTTTGTTTTTCCTTCGAGCTTCGGCTTGACGAGCCCCTCAAAAGTCTCTTCATTATTTTCTGAAACAATCTGAAATTTTTAGTAACTTCAAATAAAAGTGAACCAACATCAATAAAATTGATAGTAACAACTCCCACAAGTGTCTAGAGCCCATATAAAGCATTGGAACTACTTGGAACCATATAAATTTGACATGCAAGCTCAAGAACATGGTCACCTATGCAGCACAAATTTGCAATGAATAAAGCACTAGAACAAAAACTAACTGGACCAATGGAGGAGTCACATACCAAGGAACAATCTCCCCAAGCAGTTTTGCGAGAGGTGCTTTGAGCAAGGAGATCGAAAATCACAGCAACGAGGGCTGGAACTCATGCTTGAGTTGGTTTTTCGTGTTTGTGTGAGACAGAGGAAGAACATGGGTGCAGGAATAAGTGGAAGCGGGCCACCGTGGGCCCACAAGGAAAAGGGGGTGCGCCCAGGGGGTAGGGCGCGCCCTCCACCCTCGTGGCCAGGTGGCAGCTCCCCCCGTGGTAATTATTGCATAGTAAATCCTCAAATATTCCTGAAAAAATCATATTAAATTGGCATGGCATTCTGAGGACTTTTATTTTCGGGATATTTTTATATTGCACGGATAAGTCAGGAGATAGACAGAAAATATTTTTTTGCTTTATTCCTACTAAATAACAGGAAATATAAAGAGGGTACAGAAGGTTGTGCTTCTAGTTTCATCCATTCCATGCTCATCAAAAAGAATCCACTAACAAGGTTGATCAAGTCTTGTTAATAAACTCATTCCGATAATCATGGAACCGGATAAATTTCGAATAGCACTAAGTTACCTCAACGGGGATATGAAAATCCCCAACAATAAGAATATCATACTTTTTCTTGACAGTAGGTAGAGGAAATTCAAAACCTCCAAATATAATTAATGGAATTTTTCCAATAGAGTTGATACTATAAACTTGAGGTTGTTTTCTCGGAAAGTGTACCATGTGCTCATTGCCATTAACATGAAAAGTGACATTGCCTTTGTTGCAATCAATAACAGCCCCTGCAGTATTAAGAATAGGTCTTCCAAGAATAATAGACATACTATCATCCTCCGGAATATCAAGAATAACAAAGTCCGTTGAACTAGTAATGTTTGCAACCACAACAGGCACATCCTCACAAATACCGACAGGTATGGCAGTTGATTTATCAGCCATTTGCAAAGATATTTCAGTAGGTGTCAACTTACTCAAGTCGAGTCTACGATATAAAGAGAGAGGCATAACACTAACACCGGCTCCAAGATCACATAGAGTAGTTTTAACATAATTTCTCTTAATGGAGCATGGTATAGTAGGTACTCCTGGATCTCCAAGTTTCTTTGGTATTCCACCCTTAAAAGTATAATTAGCAAGCATCATGGAAATTTTGGTTTCAGGTATCTTTCTTTTATTAGTAATGATATCCTTCATATACTTAGCATAAGGATTTGTTTTGAGCATGTCAGTTAATCACATACGAAAAAAGATGGGTCTAATCATTTCAGCAAAGCGCTCAAAATCCTCATCATCCTTTTTCTTGGATGGTTTCGGAGGAAAAGGAATGGGTTTCTGAACCCATGGTTCCCTTTCTCTACCATGTTTCCTAGCAACGAAATCTCTTTTATCATAACGTTGATTCTTCGATTGTGGGTTATCAAGATCAACAGCAGGTTCAACTTCTACATCCTTATCATTACTAGGTTGAGCATCAACATGAATATTATCATTAACATTTTCACTAGGTTCATGTTCATCACCTGATTGTGTTTCAGCGTCAGACATAGAAATATCATTTGGATTCTTAGGTGGTTCAGTAATAGGTTCACCAAAAGTTTACAAGGTCCTATCATTTTTCTTTTTCTTCCTCATAGAAGAACTAGGTACATCGATATTATTTCTCTGAGAATCTTGCTCGATTCTCTTAGGGTGGCCTTCAGGATACAAAGGTTCCTGAGTCATTCTACCAGTTCTAGTAGCCACTCTAATAGCATAATCATTTTTCTTACTATTCATTTCATCAAGCACTTCTTTCTGAGCTTGAAGTACTTGTTCTACTTGAGTGGTAACCATAGAAGCATGTTTGCTAACAAGTTTAAGTTCACTTCTAATATCAGCCATATAATCACCCAAGCGTTTAATCATGAAGGTATTCTGTTTTAATTGTCTACCAAAATAAGCATTAAAGTCATCTTGCTTAAACATAAAGTCATCAAACTCATCCAAGCACTGACTAGCAATTTTAGTACGAGGGACTTAAGCTTTATCATATCTATAGAGAGAATTTACCTTTACTACTTGTGTCGGGATATCGGGAGGTTCTTCAGTAAATAAGTAATTGAGATCATATACTTCCTCAACAGGCGGTAAATTAAGACCATGTATTTCTTCAATAGGAGGTAAATTCTTAACATCTTCAGTTTTAATACCTTTTTCTTTCATAGATTTCTTTGCCTCTTGCATATCTTCGGGACTGAGAAATAGAACACCTCTCTTTCTCGGAGTTGGTTTAGGAATAGGCTCAGTAATTGGCTCTGGATCTGTCTCAGGAGGTGGCTCGGGAGGTGCCCAATTATTTTCATTTGCCAACATATTATTCAATAGAATTTCAGCGTCATCAGAAGTTCTTTCCCTGAAAAGAGAACGAGCACAACTATCCAGGAAATCTCTGGAAGCATCAGTTAGTCCATTATAAAAGATATCAAATATTTCAGGTTTCTTAAGAGGATGACCAGGCAAAGCATTAAGTAACTTGAGAAGCCTCCCCCAAGCTTGTGGGAGACTCTCTTCTTCAATTTGCACAAAATTGTATATTTCCCTCAAAGCAGCTTGTTTCTTATGAGCAGGGAAATATTTAGCAGAGAAGTAATAAATCATATCCTGGGGACTTTGCACACAACCAGGATCAAGGGAATTATACCATATCTTAGCATCACCCTTTAATGAGAACGGAAATATTTTGAGTAAATAAAGGTAACGCGATCTCTCATTATTAGTAAATAGGGCAGCTATATCATTTAACTTAGTAAGATGTGCCACAACAGTTTCAGATTCATAGCCATAAAAAGGATCAGATTCAACCAAAGTAATTATATCTGGATCAACAGAAAAATCATAATAATCCTGATCAGGAACACAGATAGGTGAAGTAGCAAAAGCAGGGTCAGGTCTCATCCTATCTCTATAAGATTCTTTACTCCATTTAACTAGCAACCTCTTAAGTTCATGTCTATCCTAGCAAGCAAGAATAGCTACAGAAGATTCCGCATAAAAAAGATAACCCTCGGGAATAGCGGGCATATTTTCATCATCACTAACATCATCATGTTCAGGTTCAATAATTTCTCTTTCTCTAGACCTAGCAATTTGCTCATCAAGAAATTCACCAAGGGGCACAGTAGTATCAAGCATAGAAGTAGTTTCATCATAAGTATCATGCATAGCAGAAGTGGCATCATCAATAACATGCGACATATCAGAATTCATAGCAGTAGCAGGTTTAGGTGTCGCAAACTTACTCATAACAGAAGGAGAATCTAGTGCAAGGCTAGATGGCAGTCCCTTACCTCCCCTCGTAGTTGAGGGCAAAATAGTAGTTCGATCGTCTTTCAAGTTCTTCATAGTGTCCAGCAGATATAAATCCCAAGTAACTCAATGAATAGAGCTATGCTCCCCGGCAACGGCGCCAGAAAAAGGTCTTGATAACCCACAAGTATAGGGGATCGCAACAGTTTTCGAGGGTAGAGTATTCAACCCAAATTTATTGATTCGACACAAGGGGAGCCAAAGAATATTCTCAAGTATTAGCAGCTGAGTTGTCAATTCAACCACACCTGGAAACTTAGTATCTGCAGCAAAGTGTTTAGTAGCAAAGTAATATGATAGTGGTGGTAACGGTAACAAAAGTAAAGACAGCAAAAGTAATGTTTTTGGTATTTTGTAGTGATTGTAACAGTAGCAACGGAAAAGTAAATAAGCGAGAACCAGTATATGGAAAACTCGTAGGCACCGGATTAGCAATGGATAATTATGCCGAATGCGGTTCGTCATGTAACAGTCATAACATAGGGTGACACAGAACTAGCTCCAGTTCATCAATGTAATGTAGGCATGTATTCCATATATAGTCATACGTGCTTATGGAAAAGAACTTGCATGACATCTTTTGTCCTACCCTCCCGTGGCAGCAGGGTCCTATTGGAAACTAAGGGATATTAAGGCCTCCTTTTAATAGAGAACCGGAACAAAGCATTAGCACATGGTGAATACATGAACTCCTCAAAACAATGGTCATCAACGGGAGTGGTCCCGATTATTGTCACTTCGGGGTTGCCGGATCATAAAACATAGTAGGTGACTATAGACATGCAAGATAGGATCAAGAACACACATATATTCATGAAAACATAATAGGTTCGGATCTGAAATCATGGCACTCGGGCCCTAGTGACAAGCATTAAGCATTGCAAAGTCATAGCAACATCAATCTCAAAACATAATGGATACTAGGGATCAAACCCTAACAAAACTAACTCGATTACATGATAAATCTCATCCAACCCATCACCGTCCAGCAAGCCTACGATGCAATTACTCACTCACGGAGGTGAGCATCATGAAATTGGTGATGGAGGATGGTTGATGATGACGATGGCGACGAATCCCCCTCTCCAGAGCCCCGAACGGACTCCGGATTAGCCCTCCCGAGAGAGATTAGGGCTTGGGGGCGGCTCTGTATCGTAAAACCCGATGATTTCTTCTCTCTGGTTTTTTCTCCCTGAAAGCCAATATATAGAGTTGGAGTTGGCGTCGGAGGGCCACCAGGGGGCCCACAAGGTAGGGGGGCACTCCCAGGGGGCGTGCCCCCACCCTCGTGGACAGGGTGTGGGCCCCCTGGCCTTCATCTTTGGCGACGATTTTTTATTGTTTTTCTAAGGTGTTATGTGGAGTTTTAGGTCATTCCGAGAACTTTGATTTTCTTCACATAAAACAACACCATGGCAATTCTGCTGAAAACAGCGTTAGTCCGGGTTAGTTCCATTCAAATCATACAAGTTAGAGTCCAAAACAAGGGCAAAAGTGTTTGGAAAAGTAGATACGACGGAGACGTATCAGTTAGCGGGCTGTAAATGGGCTATATGCGAACAAGCCGTTAACAGGCTTTCCGTGGGCCGGCCCGCCACCTTTTGACCAAGTTAAACGGGCCGGCCTTTTCACAGGAATGGGCTCTGTTGGGTCGTGCCATGTGCCGCCATATCATAGGCGCCTTCTGTCCCAATGGTGAGCCGACACGTGTTTCCTCCAGCCAATGATGATTTTACACCTGGAAAATCCCCATTGGTCGGGGCTGTTAACGGGTTATCAGATCCAAAACCCGACCCGATAGCTTAACGGCGTTCCGTTACGGTGGATGCCACGTGTCGGTCACCCTTGACGAAAGCACTTCTGTGGCGCGCGATTTATCGTCATGGAAGTGGACACTTCCGTGATGATAATTTTGGTAATGTCATGGAACACTTCTATGACAGCACAGGTATGACTATCTTGATTCTATCATAAAATCGTCATGGATGTACATGCATGACAAAAAACGCGACGTGCTGTGACAAACACGTATCATCACAGAAGTGTATTTTTTGTAGTGTCACCCTCGGGGCTGAGGGTATGTACCAGTAGCTATGTGTTTGATCTCTCTCCCTCGTGTTCTTGAGGTGATACGATCTTGATGTATCGCGAGCTTTTCTATTATAGTTGGATCTTATGATGTTTCTCCCCCTCTACTCTCTTGTAATGGATTGAGTTTTCCCTTTGAAGTTGTCTTGTCGGATTGGGTCTTTAAGGATTTGAGAACACTTGATGTCTGTCTTGCCGTGCTTATCTGTGCTGACAATGGGATATTCACGTGATCTACTTGATGTATGTTTTGGGGATCAACTTGCGGGTTCAATGAACTTATGCATAGGGTTGGCACATGTTTTCATCTTGATTCTCTGGTAGAAACTTTGGGACACTCTTTGAAGTACTTTGTGTTGGTCGAATAGATGAATCTGAGATTGTGTGATGCATATCGTATAATGATACCCACGGATACTTGAGGTGACAATGGAGTATCTAGGTGACATTCGGGTTTTGGTTGATTTGTGTCTTAAGGTGTTATTCTAGTACGAACTCTATGATAGATCCAACAGAAAGAATAGCTTCGTGTTATTTTACTACGGACTCTTGAATAGATTGATCAGAAAGGATAACTTTGAGGTGGCTTCGTACTCTACAATAATCTCTTTGTTTGTTCTCTGCTATTAGTGACTTTGGAGTGACTCTTTGTTATATGTTGAGGGATAGTTATATGATCCAATTATGTTATTACTGTTGAGAGAACTTGCACTAGGGAAAGTATGAACCCTAGGCCTTGTTTCCTAGCATTGCAATAACCTTTACACTCACTTTTACCACTTGTTACCTTGCTGTTTTTATAATTTCAGATTACAAAAACCTATATCTACCATCCATATTGCACTTGTATCACCATCTCTTCGCCGAACTAGTGAACCTATACAATTTACCATTGTATTGGGTGTGTTGGGGACACAAGAGACTCTTTGTTATTTGGTTGCAGGGTTCTTTGAGAGATATCATCTTCAACCTACGCCTCCCATGGATTGATAAACCTTAGGTCATCCACTTGAGGGAAATTTGCTACTTTCCTGCAAACCTCTGCACTTGGAGGCCCAACAACGTCTACAAGAAGAAGGTTGCATAGTAGACATCAGTGATGCATAGCAACGAAAGGGGAGAGTGTGTCCACGTACCCTCGTAGACCGAAAGCGGAACCGTTTCAATAACGCGGTGGATGTAGTCTAACGTCTTCGCGATCCAACCGATCCAAGTACCGAACATATGGAACCTCCGCGTTCAGCACATGTTCAGCTCGATGACGTCCCTCGTCCTCTTGTTCTAGTTAAGGACGAGGGTGAGTTCCGTCAGCACGACGGCGTGGCGACGGTGATGATGATGCTACCGACGCAGGGCTTTGCCTAAGCTCTACGATGGTATGATCGAGGTGTGTAACTGTGGAGGGGGGCACCACACACGGTTGGGAGAGAAACTTGTGTGTCTTTGGGGTCCCCCTGCCCCCATATATAAAGGAGGAAGGGAGAGAGGCCGACCCCTAGGGGTGCGCCAAGTGTATGGAGTCCTACTAGGACTTCCAAGTCATAGTAGGAATCCTTTCCCTTTTAGGAGTAGGAGAGAAGGAACGAGAGAGGGAGTAGGAAAGGGCAAGGGGGGTGCCGCCCCCTTCCCCTAGTCCAATTTGGACCCATGGGCAGGGTGCCACCTCCCGGCCTGCCTCTTCTATTTCCTGTATGGCCCAATAAGGCCCATTACTTCTCCCGGTGAATTCCCGTAACTCCTAGGTACTCCCAAAAATAACAGAATCACTCGGAACCTTTTCGATATCCGAATATATCCTTCCAATATATTGATCATCTCGACCATTTCGAGACTCCTCGTCACGTCTATGATCTCATCTGGGACTCCGAACAAATTTCGGTCATCAAATCACATAACTCATAATACAAATAGTCATCAAACATTAAGCATGCGGACCCTACGGGTTCGAGAACTATGTAGACATGATCGAGACACATCTCCGATCAATAACCAATAGCGGAACTTGGATGCTCATATTGGCTCCTACATATTCTACGAAGATCTTTATCGGTTAAATGCATAACAACATATGTTGTTCCCTTTGTCATCGTTATGTTACTTGCCCGAGATTCAATCGTGGTATCATCATACCTAGTACAATCTCATTACCAGCAAGTATCTTTACTCGTTCCGTAATACTTCATCCCGCAACTAACTCATTAGTCACATTGCTTGCAAGGCTTATAGTGATGAGCTTTACCGAGAGGGCCCAGAGATACCTCTTCGAAACACGGAGTGACAAATCCTAATCTCGATCTATGCCAACCCAACAAACACCTTCGGAGACACCTGTAGAGCATCTTTATAATCACCCATTTACATTGTGACGTTTGATAACACACAAGGTGTTCCTATGGTATTCGTGAGTTACATAATCTCATAGTCTGAGGAACATGTATAAGCCATGAAGAAAGCAGTAGCAATGAAACTGTAATGATCATAATGCTAAGCTAACGGATGGGTCATGTCCATCACATCATTCTCCTAATGATGTGATCCCATTCATCAAATGACAACACATGTCTATGGTTTAGGAAACATAACCATCTTTGATTAACGAGCTAGTCAAGTAGAGGCATACTCGGGACAATATGTTTTGTCTATGTATTCATACATGTACTAATTTTCTTTTTAATACAATTCTAGCATGAATAAGAAACATTTATCATGATATCAGGAAATAAATAATAACTTTATTATTGCCTCTAGAGCATATTTCCTTCAGTCTCCTACTTGTACTAGAGTCAATAATCTAGATCACATCGCCATGTGATTTAACACCAATAGTTCACATCTGTATGTGATTAACACCCATAGTTCACATCGACATGTGACCAACAACCAAAGGGTTTACTAGAGTCAATAATATAGTTCACATCACTATGTGATTAACACCCAAAGAGTACTAAGGAGTGATCATATTTTTCTTTGTGAGAGAAGTTTAGTCAACGGGTCTGTCATATTCAAAGCCGTATGTATTTTGCAAATATTCTATGTTTACAATGCTCTGCAGGGAGATACTCTAGTTAATAGCTCCCACTTTCAATATGTATCCAGATTCAGACTTAGAGTCATCTGGATCGGTGAAAAAGCTTGCATCGACGTAACTCTTTACGATGAACTCTTTATCACCCCCATAACAGAGAAACATTTCCTTAGTCCTCTTAGATAACTAAGGATAACTTTGACCGCTATACAGTGGTCCACTCCTGGATCACATTATTACCCCCTTGCTGAACTCATAGCAAGGCACACAACTGGTCTAGTACATAGCATGGCATACTTTAGAGAACCTATGACTGAGGCATAGGGAATGACTTTCATTCCCTTTCTATCTTCTGCCATGGTCGGGCTTTGAGTCTTACTCAACTTTACACCTTGTAATACAGACCAGAACTCCTTCTTTGACTGATCCATTTTGAACTCTTTCAAAAACTTGTCAAGGTATGTATTCATTGCAAAATCTTATCAAGCTTCTTGATCTATCTCTATAGATCTTGATGCCCAATATATAAGGAGCTTCACCGAGGTATTTCTTTGAAAATCTCCTTTTGAACTCTCCTTTATGCTTTCTAGAAAATTCTACATTATTTCCGATCAACAATATGTCAATCACATATAATTATCAGAAAGGTTGTAGTGCTCCCACTCACTTTCTTGTAAATACAAACTTCATCGCAAGTATGTATAAAACTATATGCTTTGGTTAACTCATCAAAGTGTATATTCCAACTCCGAGAAGCTTGCACCAATCCATAGATGGATCGCTGGAGCTTGCACACCTTGTTAGTATCTTTAGGATCGACAAAACCTTCTGGTTGCATCATATACAACTCTTCTTTAAGAAATATCCATTCAAGGAATGCAGTTTTGACATCCATTTGCCAAATTTCATAAAATATGGCAATTGCTAACATAATTCAGACGGATTTAAGCATCCCTATGGTTGATAAAATCTTATTGTAGTGAACACCATGAACTTGTCAAAAACCTTTTGCAACAAGTCGAGCTTTGTACATAGTAACGCTACTATCAGCGTCCGTCTTCCTCTTGAAGATCCATTTGTTTAATATGGCTTGCCGATCATCGGGCAAGTCCACCAAAGTCCACACTTTGTTCTCATACATGGATCCCATCTTAGGTTTCATGACCTCAAGCCATTTCATGGAATCTGGGCTCATCATCACTTCCTCATAGTTCATAGGTTCATCATGGTCTAGTAACATGACTTCCAGAATAGGATTACCCTACCACTCTGGTGCGGACCATACTCTAGTTGACCTACGAGGTTTGGTAACTTGATTTGAAGTTTCATGATCATCATCATTAGCTTCTTCATTAATTGGTGTAGGAAACACTAGAACTGATTTCTGTGATGAACTACTTTCCAATGGGAGAAGGTACAATTACCTCATCAAGTTCTACTTTCCTCCCACTCACTTACTTCTAGAGAAACTCCTTCTCTAGAAAGGATCCATTCTTAGCAACAAAGATTTTTGCCTTCGGATCTGTGATAGAAGGTGTACCCAACAGTTTCCTTTGGGTATCCTATGAAGATGCACTTCTCCGATTTGGGTTGGAGCTTATCAGGTTGAAGCTTTTTCACATAAGCATCGCAGCCCCAAACTTTAAGAAACGACAACTTTGGTTTCTTGCCAAACCACAATTCATAAGGTGTTGTCTCAATGGATTTTGATGGTTCCCTGTTTAAAGTGAATGCAGTTGTCTCTAATGCATAACTCCAAAACGATAGTGGTAAATCGGTAAGAGACATCATAGATCACACCATATCCAATAAAGTGCGGTTAGGACATTCGGACACACCATTACGCTGTGGTGTTCCAGGTGGCATGAGCTGTGAAACTATTCCACATTGTTTTAAATGAAGGCCAAACTCGTAACTCAAATATTTTCCTCCATGATCAAATCATAGAAACTTTATTTTCTTGTTACGATGATTTTCCATATCACTTTGAAATTCTTTGAACTTTTCAAATGTTTCGGACTTGTGTTTCATTAAGTAGATATACTCATATCTGCTCAAATCATCTGTGAAGGTCAGAAAATAATGATACCTGATAACCCACAAGTGTAGGGGATCGCAACAGCTTTCGAGGGTAAAGTATTCAACCCAAATTTATTGATTTGACACAAGGGGAGCCAAAGAATATTCTTGAGTATTAGCAGTTGAGTTGTCAATTCAACCACACCTGGATAACTTAGTATCTGCAGCAAAATATTTAGTAGCAAAGTAATATGATAATAAAGGTAACGGTAGCAAAAGTAATGTTTTTGGGTTTTGTAGTAATTGTAACAATAGCAACGGGAAAGTAAATAAGCGAAGCACAAGATGTGAAAAGCTCGTAGGCAATGGATCAGTGATGGATAATTATGTCGGATGCGATTCCTCATGTAATAGCTATAACATAGGGTGACACAAAACTAGCTCCAATTCATCAATGTAATGTAGGCATGTATTCCGTAAATAGTCATACATGCTTATGGAAAAGAACTTGCATGACATCTTTTGTCCTACCCTGCCGTGCCAGCAGGGTACCAGTGGAAACTAAGTTATATTAAGGCCTCCTTTTAATAGAGAACCGGACCAAAGCATTAACACATAGTGAATACATGAACTCCTCAAACTACGTTCATCACCGAGAAGTATCCCGATTATTGTCACTTCGGGGTTGTCGGATCATAACACATAATAGGTGACTATAGACTTGCAAGATAGGATCAAGAACACACATATATTCATGAAAACATGATAGGTTCAGATCTGAAATCATGGCACTCGGGCCCTAGTGACAAGCATTAAGCATAGCAAAGTCATAGCAACATCAATCTCAGAACATAGTGGATACTAGGGATCAAACCCTAACAAAACTAACTTGAGTACATGGTAAATCTCATCCAACCCATCACTGTCCAGCAAAGCCTGCGATGGAATTACTCACGCACGGCGGTGAGCATCATGAAATTGGTGATGGAGGACGGTTGATGATGACGACGGCGACGAATCCCCCTCTCCGTAGCCCCGAACGGACTCCAGCTCCACCCTCTCGAGAGAGATTAGGGCTTGGCGGCGGCTTCGTAACGTAAAACGCGATGAAACTTTTTCTCTGATTTTTTTCTCCGCGAGATGGAATATATGGAGTTGGAGTTGAGGTAGGCGGAGCCTCAGGGGGCCCATGAGACATGGGGCGCGCCCAGGGAGAGGGCGCGCCCGCACCCTCGTGGACAGGGTGTGGGCCCCCTAGTCTTGATTCTTTCTCCAGTATTTTTTATATTTTCCAAAAAGTGCCGCCGAGGATTTTCAGGACATTCTGAGAACTTTTGTTTTCTACACATGAAACAACATCATAGCAGTTCTGCTGAAAACAGCGTCAGTCCGGGTTAGTTTCATTCAAATCATGCAAGTTAGAGTCCAAAACAAGGGAAAAAGTGTTTGGAAAAGTAGATACGTTGGAGACGTATCAACTCCCCCAAGCTTAAACCTTTGCTTGTCCTCAAGCAATTCAGTTGATAAACTGCAAGTGATAAAGAAAAACTTTTACAAACTCTGTTTGCTCTTATTGTTGTAAACATGCAAAGCCAGCATTCAGGTTTCAGCAAATCTATAATACCTAAATAGTTCATCCCCACTACCTTATTTCTCTTGACATGCAGGCTATCCACATCACTAATCAACATGCAGCCATCCACCTCGCTCCACCTCAAACGGTCTAGCCACATCATCTACTATATGTAAATAGAAGCCCACCTCATAATCCGCCACATCACCAGAAATTGCTTCATCTGTTTGATTGACCACGTGTGGTCAAGTTTGCAGCACATGGGTTTTATTTTTTGTGGGGTAAAATTAAAGCAACCCATGGGTTTGACCTCATGCACTCCATACCCGGGTTGGCTTCAGCTTCCTTGCCTCCTCGCCTCCTAAAAACGCTAGCACCAACGCCTTCCTGTCCACTTCCCATCCTTTAATTCCCAATCAGTTCGGCCTCCTCCTCTCCATCTTCTTGGTTCGAGTAATAAATCTGCCTCCGTTGTGAGACTCCTCCTCCCGTGCTCAGTAGTCCACATCAAATCGGCTGCCTCTAGTAGATGCACATGTAGCCGCACTTAGACGCTGAGTGGCTGCTCTACCACGTCCTCCCCTTCGCTGATTTGAGAGGGAGAGATGAGAAGGATAGGGCATGTGGCGGGTGTGAGGGAGAAAGAAGGTAGGGGAGCATGGTGGAGGCTTTGTCAATGGTAGAGGGGGGAGCGTGCTGCGTCTAGCTGCAGCCTGCAAGTCAAAAGGCGATGGACACATCATCCCGGGTGACAAAATATCTCTGATCTGTTTAAACATGTTCATTCCAATTCTAATACTCCTTGAGTTGGTCCCTTCCGCTCCCATGTCAAGCATGATTGAGTATTAGAAATCATGAAGTTTATACGTGCTTCTCCCTGGCTAATGCTTCGATTTGGTAGTTTTGTTTGGTTATGCAAGGGAATTGTTTTTGCTTGCCTGGTTGTTTGCTTGGAACACGTCATGACATATTGGTTTGATTTTTGGTTGGTTCTTGCAGATATGCAAAAATCGTAACTGATGCTGATGTTTACGGACATTAGGTTCCGCCGATGAGAAGCCTACATGTAACCTTAGGACTCAGTTCATATTGTATTTATTTATCTCATGTTGTACCACCCGACTTAGATGATTTCTTCTCTCTGCAGCAACTGCATACGCCTCATTGCTCCTTGTGAGTTGCAGCTTGGGATGGTGATGCCAGAGAGCAAAAACCTGTTTGTCAAGCCCTTGAGCCAAGAACGAAATCTATTTACATGTCATACACTCATACTTGATACATGCGAAAAGGGATATGGGCGATAAGGTGGTGTTGATCAATATATAGGTGCCATAATCTAAACATGTAGTCTGAATTTCTTTTCATATATGTTGGTGGTTCATATCACTTCTCTTCTACCATGCAATTATGAGAGTAGTAACTGATTCATTACTATGTCGATGTTATGGTTCCACGCTCCCCCTTCACTTTCGTACTAATTTTTATGGCGATGTAATTGTTGAATTCTGGATAATAAAATGGGCCGGCATCCTCTTTTGATGTGCTAAAGATCTTTTGCGGCTACTAAATTTGGCTGATTCGAGTAAAGTCTAAGGACATTTATGCATGTTAATATCTTAATTGGTTCATACTTGCATGTCTTAAGTTAACAAGATATAATCTATTTCCACTGATGATTATCTTCAATGTGCCAGTAACACCATCTGTAAGTAGGATCTCTATCTCTCTGAATCTATTTTAATAAGATCTTAGTGTATACACAAGGCATGGTAAATCATCTTCCTTCTTTTATAGTAAAGATCGTGTACTATGGATTCATAAATAGATTATTCTCGAGTTTTATCTTTCGTACGGTCGATAGCCGATTGTTGAAAACAGTATTCCGATAATCCATGAACTTCTTCACAAGGACAAAAAATTATAAACATTATCATCTCTTAAGACAAGGACTTAACTACGTTGAACATTCCCATCCTACTTTTTCTCAATTTATTTTCTTAATCCCACTGTAGAGTTCCCTGGTGGCATTGTCTTGCTCAAATTTCACAAAGGTAGCAGTGTAATGGCTATCTAGGTAAACTCAAGATCCCAAAAAGAATCAGGTCTGCGAAAGTGCTATATGTTCATATAATTTTCCCTTATATATTTTTTTTTGTGTTATTGCAAAACCTGGATTTTATCATCCAAGTTACTGAACCATTGGGGAATGCAATGCTATCATCCACTAGATCCAACTTCAGTCCTTTTGTTCCCTCTTCCCTCTCGAGGATCACATTTGCAAAGATCTTACTATCGTGTATTGGTGAAGATGCATGCTCCCATCAAATTAGTTTGTAATCAATTAGATGGTTCCATAAGTAAATGACGATGTAATCCTGTAATCTGTTTGTTTGTCTACTATCCAAATTTTGAGGATATAACTAGGAGGATCAACCTTACCTATGTATGATTACAACGATACCATTCTAAAGTATTAGTGCCAAAGTAGATTAGTCTATCCATCATTTTGCTGATCCTTTTAGGAGAGTTAGTTTGCTAAGCGAAGCAATATTTTTGAGCAATATTTTCCGCAGCAACACGCGGGGAATCATCTAGTATTATGAACTAACCATACTCACAATAACACCTCGGTCTCACAGTTACTCATATCAATGGCATAATCAGCTAACGAGCCATAATAATAAGACTCGGATGACAACACTTTCTCAAAACAATCATAACATGATATAACAAAATGGTATCTCGCTAGCCCTTGAGACTGCAAAACATAAATGCAGAGCACCTTTAAAGATCAAGGACTGACTAAACATTGTAATTCATGGTAAAAGAGATTCAGTCAAGTCATACCGAACATAAATCAATAGTAATGAATGCAAATGACAGTCTACTCTCTAGGGGTGCTTTTTAATAAGAAGGGTGATGACTCAACATAAAAATAAGTAGATAGGCCCTTCGCAGAGGGAAGCAGGGATTTGTAGAGGTGCCAGAGCTCGATTTTAAAATAGAGATTGAATAACATTTTGAGCGGCATACTTTCACTGTCAACACAACAACTATGAGATGGTTGTATCTTCCATACTACATGCATTATAGGCAGTTCCCAAACAGAATGGTAAAGGTTTATACTCCCCCAACCACCAACAAGCATCAATCCATGGCTTGCTCGAAACAACGAGTGCCTCCAACTAACAACAGCCCTGGGGAAGTTTTGTTTAATTATTTTGATTTGCTTTGATCTTTTTGGATCATGGGACTGGGCATCCCGGTTATCGGCCCTTTCTCGTGAATGAGGAGCGGAGTCCACTCCTCTTGAGAATAACCCACCTAGCATGGAAGATATAGGCAGCCCTAGTTGTAACATGAGTTGCTCGAGCATACAAAATAGAATTTCATTTGAAGGTTTGGAGTTTGGCACATACAAATTTACTTGGAACGACAGGTAGATACCACATATAGAAAGGTATGGTGGACTCATATGGAACAACTTTGGGGTTTAAGGAGTTTGGATGCACAAGCAGTATTCCTGCTTAGTACAGGTGAAGGCTAGCAAAAGACTGGGAAGCGACCAACTGAGAGAGCGACAACAGTCATGAACATGCATTAAAATTAATTCACACCGAGTACGAGCATGAGTAGGATATAATCTACCATGAACATAAATATCATGAAGGCTATGTTGATTTGTTTGAACTACATGTGTGAACATGTGCCAAGTCGAGTCACTCAATTCATTCAAAGGAGAATACCATCCCATCATACCACATCATAATCATTCTAATAGCATGTTGGCACGCAAGGTAAACCATTATAACTCATAGCTAATCAAGCATGGCACAAGCAACTATAATCTCTAAATGTCATTGCAAATATGTTTACTTTACAATAAGATCAATCAGGAACGATGAACTCATCATATTTGCGAAAACAAGAGAGGTCGAGTTCATACCAGCTTTTCTCATCTCAATGAGTCCATCATATATCGTCATTATTGCCTTTCACTTGCACGACCGAACGATGTGTATAATAATAATAGTGCACGTGCATTGGACTAAGTTGGAATCTACAAGCATCCAACTCAAGAGAGATGACAAAGTAATATGGGCTCTAAGTTAAATAAACAAGTATGCATATGAGATCCACTAAGAATTTTCAATAAGGTCTTCTACTCTCGACCCCCAAAGGAAAGAAAAGAAAATAAAACTATTTACATGGGAAAGCTCCCAACAAGTAAGAAGAAGAACGAGAAATCTTTTTGGGTTTTCATTTTAATTACTACTACAAACATGGAAATTAAACTAACTAAATTTTTTTTTGGTTTTTCTTATAGTTTATCAAACACACAAGCAGAAAACTAGAAAAAGAAATTTAAACTAGCATGGATAATACAATGAAAGAGTATGAACACCGACGACTAGTGTGTGAACATGAATGTAAGGTCGGTGAGAAATACGTACTCCCCCAAGATTAGGCTTTTGTCCTAAGTTGGTCTAATACCAAGGACCGCTGCTGCTCTCCCCAGTGTACTGAGAGGTGTAATCAGGGTACCACTGGCTGGCCATCTCCGGATCCCACTGGTAAGATGATGCACGATAAGGGTCCAGTTCAGGTTCCGGCTCAGGTTCAGGTTCTGGAGTGGATGCTTGGCCTCGATGAGCGTACACCGCCTCCGGTGTAATAAGAAAATTATCTGTAATCAAATCAAACAACAGAGGCGCAGGCAAAATAATAGTCTCATTGTGTTTCTTATTAAATCTAAGGTTATATAAGAGCATCTTCTCTTTGTTGTCAACAATAAACGCGTGTGCTACCATGCTCTTGTAATCTAAAATGTAAGGAGGAAATTTTGTCTCCTCTTTCTCGTGGTGCCTAATAGGTATCTCAAAATGTCTAGCAAGACGTGAAGCATAGATACCTCCAAATATGGGGCCTTTTGTACAATTCAGGCTTAGCCGTTTAGCAATGATGGCACCCATACTAAAACTATTGTCTCCAAACAAGGCATGTTGAAGAATGATAATATCAGGAACATTAAAGTTTCCACTATTTCCATGACCAATCAAGCATCTACTGGCAAATATGGCAAAGTAGCGTAAAACAGGAAAGTGTATGCTAGAGATTTTCGCATCGGAACCCTTCTTTGAATTCTCTACAGTGATAGTGTTAACAAAGCCATCCACATCTTTACGGTCGGGTTCCTCTAATTCTCCCTCAACGGGTATCCTACATACCGCGCAAAAATCACGTAAAGACATTTCTCTGAATTCATCATATAAATGAAATGATACTAAAGGCGGTGCCTCCTTAGGATAATAATAAAAATATGCACGAAAGTATTGGTAAGTAAGAGATACTGATCGATCCGGTCATGGAGGAAATCGGTGAGGTCTGCATTCTCGATCAAAGAATAAAAATCTTCATGAATTCCAACTTCTTTCAAGAAATTATCACATGGCCATTCACACGGCCGTACTTCCGCTAGGCGAGGAAGATTATACTTGGCTTTTTCCTTCTCTTTAGCTTGTTTTTGAGAGCCTTGGCTAGAAGAGCCCCTTAAAAGTCTCCTTAACATTTTCTAAAAATTTCTGAAATTTTAGTAACTTCAAAATAAGAGTGAATAAAACTAAACAAGATTGGTAGCAACTACTCCTACAAGTGCCTAGAGCCTATATCATGCATTAGAATTACTTGGGACCTCATAAATTTAACATGCAAGATCAAGAACATGGTCACCTATGCAGCAAAAATTTGTAATGAATAAAGCACTAGAACAAAAACTAATTGGACCAATGGAGGAGTCACATACCAGGCAACAATCCCCCAAAGCAGTTTTGCGAATGGAGCTTTGAGCAGGGAGATCGAAAATCGCAGCAAAATGAGCTAGAACTCATGCTTGAGATGGATGGGGATTTTTTTGGGAAGAAGATGGAGTGTGTGGGTGCTGGCATAAGTGGAGGGGGGCACCAGGGGCCCACGAGACAGGGGGCGCGCCCAGGGGGGTGGGCGCGCCCTCCACTCTCGTGGTCTGGTGCTTGCTCCTCCTGTAGTGATTTCAGTGCCTAAAATCCTCAAATATTCCATAAATATCATACTAAAATTACAGGGTATTTGGAGCACTTTTATTTTCGAGATATTTTTTAATGCACGGATAATTCAGAAAATAGACGGATAATAATATTTTTGCTTTATTTATTCTAAATAACAGAAAGTAAAAAGAGGGTACAGAAGGTTGTGCCTTCTAGTTTCATCCATCTCATGATCATCAAAATGAATCCACTAACAAGGTTGATCAAGTCTTGTTAACAAACTCATTTCGAATAACACGGAACCGGAGAAATTTCGAATAACACTAAGTTACCTCAACGGGGATATGAAAATCCCCAATAATAAGAATATCATACTTTTTCGTGATAGTTGGGAGAGGAAATTCAAAACCTCCAATAATAATAGTTGGAACTTTTCCAATAGAATTGATACTATGAACTTGAAATTGTTTCCTCGGAAAGTGTACCATATGCTCATTACCATTAACATGAAAAGTGACATTGCCTTTGTTGCAATCAATAACAGCCCCTGTAGTGTTCAAAAAAGGTCTACCAAGGATAATCGACATACTATCGTCCTCGGGAATATCAAGAATAACAAAGTCCATTAAGATAGTGACATTTGCAACTACAACAGGCACATCCTCACAAATACCGATAGGTATGGCAGTTGATTTATCAGCCATTTGCAAAGATATTTCAGTAGGTGTCAACTTATTCAATTCAAGTCTACTATATAAAGAGAGAGGCATAACACTAACACCGGCTCCAAGATCACATAAAGCAGTTCTAACATAATTTCTTTTAATGGAGCATGGTATAGTTAGTACACCCGGATCTCCAAGTTTCTTTGGTATTCCACCCTTAAAAGTGTAATTAGCAAGCATGGTGGAAATTTCAGCTTCCGATATCTTTCTTTTATTTGTAATGATATCCTTCATATACTTAGCATAAGAATTTACTTTAAGCATATCAGTTAAGCGCATACGTAAGAAAATAGGTCTAATCATTTTAGCAAAGTGCTCAAAATCCTCATCATCCTTTGTCTTGGATGGTTTAGGAGGAAAGGGCATGGGTTTCTGAACCCATGGTTCTCTTTCTCTACTGTGCTTCCTAGCAACAAAATCTCTCTTATCATAACGTTGATTCTTTGATTGTGGGTTATCAAGATCAACTGCAGGTCAATCTCTACTTCATTATTTTTGCTAGGTTGAGCATCAACATGAACATTATTATTAACATTATCACCAGGTTCATGTTCATTACCTGATTGTGTTTCAGCATCAGAAATAGAAATATCATTGGGATTCTCAGGTGTGTCTACAACAGGTTCACTAGAAGCATGGAAAGTCCTATCGTTTTTATTTTTCTTCTTGTTGGAAGAACTAGGTGTTTCTAAACTATTTCTCTGAGAATCTTGCTCGATTCTCTTAGGGTGGCCTTCAGGATAAAAAGGTTCCTGAGTCATTCTACCAGTTCTAGTAGCCACTCTAACAGCAAAGTCATTCTTGTTATTTAATTCATCAAGAAAATCATTTTGAGCTTTAAGTACTTGCTCAGCTTGAGTAGCAACCATAGACGCATATTTGCTAATGAGCTTAAGTTCACCTTTAACTCTCGCCATATTATCACTTACTCGTCCTATCTCGAAAGCATTATTCTTTAACTCTCTACCAACATAAGCATTAAAACTTTCTTGCCTAGCCATAAAGTCATCAAATTCATCTAAGCATGGGCTATGAAATTTAGTAGAGGGGATTTCAACTTTATCATATCTATAGAGAGAATTTACCTTTAATACCTGTGTCGGGTTATCAAGACAATGTGGTTCTTCAACAGACGGTATATTAAGACCATGTATTTCTTCAATAGGTGGTAAATTCTTAACATCTTCAGCCTTAATAACTTTTTCTTTCATTGATTTCTTTGCCTCTTTCATATCTTCTGGACTGAGAAATAAAACACCTCTCTTCTTCGGAGTGGGTTTAGGAATAGGCTCAGGAGTTGGCTCAATTGGTTCAGGAATTGCCTCAGGAATTGGCTCAGGGAGAGTCCAATTATTTTCATTAGTCAACATATTATTCAATAGTAATTTAGCTTCATCGACTGTTCTTTCCCTGAAAACACAACCAGCACAACTATCCAAGTAGTCCTTGGAAGCATTGGTTAGTCCATTATAAAAGATATCAATTATTTCATTTTTCCTGAGAGGATGATTAGGCAAAGCATTTAGTAATCGGAGAAGCCTCCTCGAAGCTTGTGGGAGACTCTCTTCTTTGATTTGCACAAAATTATATATTTCCCGCAACGCAACTTGTTTCTTATGAGCAGGGAAATATTTAGCAGAGAAATAATAAATCATATCCTGGGGACTATGCACACAACCAGGAGCAAGAGAATTATACCAAGTCTTGGCATCACCCTTTAATGAGAACGGAAATATGTAAAGGATATAAAAGTAGCAAGATTTATCATCATGAGTAAACAGGGTAGCTATATCATTCAACTTGGTAAGATGTGCCACAACGGTTTCAGATTCAAGGCCATAAAAAGGATCAGATTCTACCAAAGTAATAATTTCAGGATCAACAGAGAATTCATCATCCTTACCAGTAACACAGATAGGTGAAGTAGCAAAAGCAGGGTCAGGTTTCATTCTAGCATTAAGAGACTGCTGCTTCCATTTAGCTAATAATTTATTAAGATCATATCTATCATTGCAAGCAAAGATAGCTCTAGCAGCTTCTTCATTCATAACATAACCCTCAGGAACAATAGGCAATTCACAATCATTCGGAGAACCTTCATCATCACTATCATCAATAATAGCATCTTCAATAATTTCGTCCTCTCTAGCCCTAGCAAGTTGTTCATCAAGAAATTCACCTAATGGCAAAGTAGTATCACATAGAAGTAGTTTCATCATAAGTATCGTGCATAGAAGAAGTGGCATCATCAATAACATGCGACATATCAGAATTCATAGCAGTAGCAGGTTTAGGTGTCGCAAACTTACTCATAACAGAAGGAGAATCTAGTGCAGAGCTAGGTGGCAGTTCCTTACCTCCCCTCGTAGTTGAGGGATAGATCGTAGTTTTAGCGTCTTTCAAGTTCTTCATAGTGATCAACAGATATAAATCCCAAGTGACTCAGAGAATAGAGCTATGCTCCCTGGCAATGGCGTCGGAAATTAGTCTTGATAAACCACAAGTGTAGGGGATCGCAACAGCTTTCGAGGGTAAAGTATTCAACCCAAATTTATTGATTCGACACAAGGGGAGCCAAAGAATATTCTTGAGTATTAGCAGTTGAGTTGTCAATTCAACCACACCTAGATAACTTAGTATCTGCAGCAAAGTATTTAGTAGCAAAGTAATATGATAATAAAGGTAACGGTAGCAAAAGTAATATTTTTGGGTTTTGTAGTAATTGTAACAATAGCAACGGGAAAGTAAATACGCGAAGCACAAGATGTGAAAAGCTCATAGGCAATGGATCAGTGATGGATAATTATGTCGGATGCGATTCCTCATGTAATAGCTATAAATAGGGTGACACAGAACTAGCTCCAATTCATCAATGTAATGTAGGCATGTATTCCGTGAATAGTCATACGTGCTTATGGAAAAGAACTTGCATGACATCTTTTGTCCTACCCTCCTGTGGCAGCGGGGTCCTAGTGGAAACTAAGGGATATTAAGGCCTCCTTTTAATAGTGAACCGGACCAAAGCATTAACACATAGTGAATACATGAACTCCTCAAACTACGGTCATCACCGAGAAGTATCCCGATTATTGTCACTTCGGGGTTGTCGGATCATAACACATAATAGGTGACTATAGACTTGCAAGATAGGATCAAGAACACACATATATTCATGAAAATATAATAGGTTCAGATCTGAAATCATGGCACTCGGGCCCTAGTGACAAGCATTGAGCATAGCAAAGTCATAGCAACATCAATCTCAGAACATAGTGGATACTAGGGATCAAACCCTAACAAAACAAACTTGATTACATGGTAAATCTCATCCAACCCATCACCGTCCAGCAAGCCTATGATGGAATTACTCACGCACGGCGGTGAGCATCATGAAATTGGTGATGGAGGATGGTTGATGATGACGACGGCGACGAATCCCCCTCTCCGGAGCCCCGAACGGACTCCAAATCTGCCCTCCTGAGAGAGATTAGGGCTTGGCGACGGCTCCATATCGTAAAACGTGATGAAACTTTCTATCTGATTTTTTTCTCCGCGATACGGAATATATGGAGTTGGAGTTGAGGTCGGTGGAGCCTCAGGGGGCCCATGAGACAGGGGGCACGCCCAGGGGGGGAGGGCGTGCCCCCACCCTCGTGCACAGAGTGTGGGCCCCCTAGTCTTGATTCTTTCTCCAGTATTTTTTATATTTTCCAAAAAGTGCCTCCGAGGATTTTCAGGACATTCTGAGAACTTTCTTTTTCTACACATGAAACAACATCATAGCAGTTTTGCTGAAAGCAGCGTCAGTCTGGGTTAGTTTCATTCAAATCATGCAAGTTAGAGTCCAAAACAAGGGCAAAAGTGTTTGGAAAAGTAGATACGATGGAGACGTATCAATACCCGCCAAGAGCATCAACACTCATTGGACTGCATACATCAGTATGTATTATTTCCAATAAGTCGCTAGCTCGTTCCATTGTTTTGAAGAACAGAGTTTTAGTCATCTTGCCCACAAGGTACGGTTCGCAAGCATCAAATGGTTCAAAATCTAGTGATTCCAAAAGTCCATCAGCATGGAGTTTCTTCATGCGCTTTACACCGATATGACCCAAATGGCAGTGCCACAAATAAGTTACACTATCATTATCAACTTTGCATCTTTTGGCATCAATACTATGAATATGTGTATTACCACGATGGAGTTTCAATAAACCATCAACATTGGGTGTATGACCATAGAAGGTTTTATTCATGTAAACAGAATAACAATTATTCTCTGCCTTAAATGAATAACTGTATTGAAATTAACATGATCTAATCATATTCATGCTCAATGCAAACACCAAATATCATTTATTTAGGTTCAACACTAATCCCGAAAGTATAGGGAGTGCTCGATGATGATCATATCAATCTTGGAATCAATTCCAACACACATCATCACTTCATCCTCAACTAGTCTCTATTTATTCTGTAACTCCTATTTCGAGTTACTAATCTGAGCAACCGAACAAGTATCAAATACCTAGGGGCTACTATGAACACTGGTAAGGTACACATCAGTAACCTGTATATCAAATATACCTTTGTTCACTTTGCCATCCTTCTTATCCACCAAATATTGAGGGCATTTCCGCTTACAGTGACCATTTCCTTTGCAGTAGAAGCAGTCAGTTTCAGGCTTTGATCCAGCTTTGGGCTTCTTCACGGGAGTGACAACTTGCTTGCCCATTCTTCTTGAAGTTCCCTTTCTTTCCCTTTGCCCTTTTTTTGAAACTAGTGGTCTTGTTTAATCATCAACACTTGATGCTCTTTCTTGATTTCTACCATCCTCGATTACAACATCACGAAGAGCTCAGGAATCGTTTTCGTCATCCCTTGCATACTATATATCATCACGAAGTTCCAGTAACTTGGTGATGGTGACTAGAGAACTCTTCCAATCACTATCTTATCTGGAAGATTAACTCCCACTTGATTCAAGCGATTTTAGTACCCAGACATTCTGAGCATATGCTCACTAGCTGAGCAATTCTCCTCCATTTTTTAGGCAAAGTACTTTTCAGAGGTCTCATACCTCTTGACACGGGCATGAGTCTGAAATACCAATTTCAACTCTTGGAACATCTCATATGCTCCGTGACGTTTCAAAAACGTTTTTGAATTCTCGGTTTTAAGCCGTAAAGCATGTTGCACTAAACTATCAAGTAGTCATCATATTGAGCTAGCCAAACATTCATAACATCTACATCTCCTCCTGCAATAGGTCTGTCACCTAGCGGTGCATCAAGGACATAATTCTTGTGTGTAGCAATGAGGGTAAACCTTAGATTACGAACCCAGTCCGCATCATTACTACTATCATCTTTCAACTTAGTTTTATCTAGGAACATAAAAAACATAGGGAATGTCGGGGAATTATCACGTCAGATGTCCTAGCGAAAGGACTTAGTCATGGAGCCATCGCAACGAGATTAGCTTGAAGGGGTTAAACCGGAACAAAGGACACGGGGAGTTTTATACTGGTTCGGCCCCTTGCGGTGAAGGTAAAAGCCTACGATCCAGTTGTTGTGGGATTGATTGATCTTGATGAGCAGGGAGTGAATCCGCTTTACCTATCTCTCAAGTTGTTGTTTCTTGTCTCTGAACTGCCACCGGGTCGTCCCTTTATATACATAGGTTGACGCCCGGCCGGTCTACAGAATCCCAAGGCCGGCTCATACAAGAGTCCTGGCTCGGTTTCTTCCTTTCCCTAACTTACAATACAAGTTACATGTTATGAGGCGGTTAACATACATAGGCCTTAATCCGCCTACTGGGCTCTTGTCAGGACCGGATTCTTGGGATATTAATTTCCAGAAAATGGCCCTTGTGCTCACCAGCCCCAGGAGTACTGTTAGCTGATGAGGAACCAACTTGATACAGAAAATCCAAGCAAAATACAAAATATGTAGTACAAGACCATTCTGGCCTATGAGTACAACAAATGGTTTCTAGTGGTTGATGTCGGAAGCAGTTTGTGGATCATCAGCGTTATGGGACTCCATTTCCCACAGGAACAGTTGACCAGGTTAAATCCTATCTTCGCGAGGCTGCTATCACCATTGCTTAGGTTCCGGGGCTGTCATCGCAACGCTCCTCTCCAAGCAAGAAATCTGGCCAAGACAATAGCCAGGGACAAGCCAGTGAGTACTTTGTATGTACTCGCAAACATTATGAACACGGGTATAATATAACAAATGATAATCATGCTCTGAAATATTCTATCATCACAACGTTAGTCACAGAAATAAAACACATGATGCACGCAAACAAGTTATTCACGTAACACATGAATAATGCAATGAGCGGGTAGAGATAGAATGCCTCAGTCGGGCGTCTGAGCGACACCACATAAAGGGCTTATAAAGTAAATAAATAACAAACATGCCGCAGTCGGGCGTCTGTGCGACACCACATAAAGGGCTTATAAAGTAGACATATAACAAGCATGCCATAGTCGGGCGTCTCAGCGACACCACATAAAGGGCTTATAAAGTAAATAAATAACGAGCATGCCACAGTCGTGCGTCTGTGTGACACCACATAAAGGGCTTATAAAGTAAATAAATAACAAGCATGCCACAGTCGGGCGTCTGTGCGACACCACATAAAGGGCTTATAAAGTAAATAAATAATAGTGAATATCCAGGAGGTAGAACCGTCCCAGGGATACTCAATAATCTCAAATAAAATAATGGCTCCGTCCATAATAATAATAATCATAATCATCACAAGTCACAAGTCATGATCCAGGTTCTGGTTTAACAGTTTCTCCTCCAAAGACCGACACTAAGACCGACACTTGACCCAACCCAGACTGTAGTCCATAACCATGGACACGGCTATTCGAATGGATATAATCTCTGCAGAGGGTGTACTCTTTACCCACAAGTAACGGATTTCGTTAGTCCATCCGGACTAATTCCATCTATGGTCTTTTAATTGAAAACACACCTGACTTGCACACACCAGCTTAACTTACCGGTGTCTGGAATCACCCACGACACTTGTCAAGCAAAACACTAAGTGGGGAGGCTACAACCTCGCGTAGCATGGGATCAAATTTATATCGCGCGCTCTAAGGGGTGCCCCCTCTCGGTCCCAACCGGAAACACCCATGCCGGCGGACCAGGTGGCCTGCCTACCGGATGCAGCCGGTATCTTCCACCATGGCCTCTCTGTATGGTGTGTGCCAAGAAAGGGGTTGACAACTTACTGGATCGTACCCTACCTACGGCAGGGACAAGTGGTAGTACGGAACAAGTATAGGGGTTACTGGAACAAGACTCGACCTACAGTCGACTCAGGAGGTTTAAGTATTCCCTGCATGATTAGCATAACAACTTATACTTCAACCAACAGACAGAATCACCACTCAACATACCTCATCATGCCATACCGGACACAACCGTCTCGACGAAGGACTAGAGACTAGCCCGTGTCTACCCAAGACAGAGGCTTTCCCGGGTTCCTTCCGGTATGCATGAACGGAATATGAGGATGATCACTATCCCAAACATATCAAACTTCACTAGCATGAAATCATCAATATGCACTCACGAGTTTGAACATATCATCACATAAAATAACGGGTTCTCCATGTCGAGGTGGTATTCTAACCGTGTCAGATGACACACACAAAATTATGCCAGGGTTCAGAATGCTTTCCTTCAAGGTGTGGAGAGGTGAGGTGCTCTCCAAAACTTTTGAAAGTTATATCTCCCCTCCATTGCCTATTTTCAAAATATTTTAATTACCACACAATTCCAAAACAATACATAAAAGTTTTTTGGAAAATTTTCAAACAAATATCAAAAATAAACTAGACAATATTTGGGAAACAACAGAAAAAGAATCAAGTCATTTGGATTTTTATTTTAAAAGATATAGCCAGTCAAAGTTTAGTCAATATTCTGTTTTTAATAAAAACCAGAAAAAGAAAACGTTTCGATGAGAATACGCTTTCGAAGCACGGGAGACGTACTCGGGTTGTTTGCGCTTTCACTTAAAACACGTGGCGGCGGGGTTGGTCACTGACAGTGGGTCCCTTGGGCCCACTGGTCAGGTTTGACCAGTCGCCCGCGTCTTCTCCCTCCTCTGTCCGAACGAGGGCGGGGTTCAGGCGATCACCGCCGACGAACGGCGGCTCCCCATGGGGATCCAAGGGCAGGGATGGATCCGCCAGGCCGGGGCGGTCCTCCCGGTGGTCGTTGGGTCGGTGGGGGTGAAGGGAGTCGCCGGCGGCGAGCTCCGCGGCGGAGGTGGCTTCGGGCACGTTTGGGGATTTGGGCTGTGGTGGCTCCCGATCGTGTTTGAAAGGCTGTGAAGCTTCGTAGGGTTGAGGGGAGGAGGATGGTGGCGTTGGACGGGCAGGGGAGGCCCTGGTTGTGGCGGCGGCCGAACCGGCCGGAGTCGGGGAAGATTGCTTTCCCCCGACGATTGCTGGCTGTGGGGGTGCTATGGGGGTGGCCTGAGGCGGCCTGAGTGGCTGGACGAGCCTGGGGGCCTCCTTTTATAGTGCAACGAGGTCGATTATATGGATGTGGATAAGGATGTCGGCGACCGCCATTCTGTAGCTTGTAGGGCATCGTGGCGGCGACAGGCGCTTGCGGACAAGCTGTGGATGAGCTCGGACTGCTCCACGGGCGAGCTGGCACGTTGGTGTGGCTCGGGCGGCGCCGACCAGTGCAGAGGTTGTCGGGGGCGGCGGTGGCGGCTTGCGGTGGCGGCGCTGTAGGGCACCAGGAGAGGGTCAGGCAGCCCTGCGGCGAGGGAGGAGCCGGGTACGTCGACTGGGAGAGGGGAGGGGCTAGAACGGGCGCGGGGGAGGCGGCAGCGGGACGCGGCGACTCGTGCGCACGCACGTGCAAAACACACGCTCTGGCCGCGCCCAGAGCATGCACGCCAACTGCTCGGCAGAGTGCCAGCGTGTGCTAGAGGGTTTGGATGAGGCTGAGGACTAATAGGCCTAGGTTAGCGTTTGAAAGAAGATTAGTGGACATGGTGGTTGGGCAAAACAAGTAGGTCCATTGTGCAAACTAAAACTCATATCAAAACTGATCATGCCCATAAGGTGTCTGACAAAATGCCAAGGGTACTTAGGCATTTCCTGGGGTGGCCAAACTCTCCAGGCTAGTGTCTCTTTAGATGCAAAATAGGGTGGTAAGGTCATTTGGGCAAAACCAGAAACTTGCTAGTGCAAGTTTTGCAAAACCTCAGTTCTGGACAGAAGGTAAATGGCATCATTGCATGGACCAAACATACTCCAATGGGTTCACTCTCCTGGACTTAAGGGTTTGGCAGGGTGGTCTATAAGTAGGAAAAAGAGTCATAGCTAAAAGGGCAAGTTAAAATATGGTTGTTGTACAAATCACCATGCTAGACCAGAATGAAAAAGAGGTTGATTCACTCAATTTTTTTAAAGGACATCACTGGGTTTTTGCATAAAGTTGAATAATACACTCCTATTAACATCCCATAATTTTGGTGGAAGTTTTAAATAAATATTTAATTAGGTTGCAGTGGAAAAGTGAAATCTGACTAGATTTGAAAACTCGGGGTAGAGCTCAAAATCTCCAATGATTAAAGAATATTTTTGCATAAAAGTGATTTAGGGACATCATATGTCATCCCCAAATTTTGGTGGGATTTTTAAAAGAATTTATGAAAGGGTTGCAGTTCAAATGGGACCCTAAAACTTATAAATAACCCTTTTAGAGAAATAAAGCTCAGGGAAAAATAATTATATAAATAATCCCACTGATAAAAGAATTGTTTTATTTGAGAGGGTAAATAAGTCCAATAATGATTGAAAAGTTTTCACTAGGGGTGAAAACTCCACAATATCAAAGAAAAGAAAGGTTCTGAAATCAAAAGGAAATCCAGAAAATAAAAGTTTAAGTTTCCTAGCAAAATTTTAATTAATAAAACAAGGTTAAAATTTTGGGGTGTCACAACACTACCCCCCTTAAGAAAAATCTCGTCCTCGAGATTTGTTAAGAGTTGTTTTAGAAAATATCATTCCTGTTAGTTGAAACCAAAAAGTTTATTCATAGCACAAACTTTGCGTCGTCGAGGTTGGTCTTTGGCAGCTATGCCCGAGATTAAAAATGCAATCGCACATCAACATACTCATGCATGGCTATTACTAAAATAGGGGTGCACAGGCAAATAGCATTTAATCATGGCGATATAGGATCACATAATTACAGGGCGTGGACATACTAAGACTCGGTTCTACTCGAGCGACTCTAGTCTACCTCGTTAATATCTAAGCGGGCGTGCCTTGCGGATGTTGAGGCTTCTCCACGGTTTTCACCGTCGGGATTTGCTGGAGGGGGTTGAGGGGCTGCAGGGTCGGGGTAGCGATGATGACAATCCCGGGGATTGTTGGCCACAATCCTGTCGGAGCGTGTTCCCAAAAGGCGACGAAGCACTTCTGGGGTCATCAAGGTATTTTGGTCAATGACTGGGGCAGACCTCACGGACTCGATCGGTTGTCCAAACAGCACGACTAGGTTGTCGGTGTTGGTCTCATCTTCTCCTCTTGCCGGGGCTCGGCGGATCAGCTCTCCACGAGCTACGATCAGATCAAGGGTGATTTGATCGAACAAATCCTCTAGTGCACTTACATAGCGCACTAGATGCAACAAAGCAGGATCCGTCTCCTGATCTCTGTTGGCAACCTGGGGTGGCCTACCATACTCGTCATGGCTGGGGTAGTAGTAGAACGAGAGACAGTTAACTCTGGGCGACAAGTGCCGGAGTTGAACTATAGCCTCTCGAGCAGCTAGTTGGATGGCTTGTGGCTCAAAGGAAGTTGTCCTTCCGGTGAACCTGTAGGGGCGTTCTGGCGATAGACCCCTACCGTAAGACGTGAATGGTGGCCCAGAATTGACGGCTCTCACCGCTCATCGGTCCTTGGTACACCACATATTCCGGGGGTTCTTCTAACGCAAAGGCACGGCGGGTGAGGTTTGCTAGCACGGTCACAAAACCTCCAAGGTTGGTTGTTGTGGTCTCATTGTGCACTACGGGGCCAGGCATTATGGCTTGGTTTGGGGAAGATTTTGTGATGTGCTGTGTTGAGGCTAGCGTGCCCTTTTATAGAAAAAGGGGATGGAGTCTTCCTTCGCACGCTTGCGAATAGGACAATTTAGGGGTCGGTCACTGGCGCGTGATCGACAGGCTAGGCTGATAGGTTGGGCACTGACTGCCAAAAGTGTCGGGGTCACTGTGTGGCTATCTTGCATGAGAAGCTTGGCTGGGGTTAGGTTAAGGTCTGGCGGGTTAGTTAACCAAGGTTTATGGACCTAGCTGAGATAGGATTAGCCAATGGTCAGCCTAGCTCTGATACCAAGTTTGTCAGGACCGGATTTTCGGGATATTAATTTCGAGAAAATGGCCCTTGTGCTCACCAGCCCCAGGAGTACTGTTAGCTGATGAGGCACCAACTTGATACAGAAAATCCAAGAAAAATACAAAATATGTAGTACAAGACCATTCTGGCCGATGAGTACAACAAATGGTTTCTAGTGGTTGATGGCGGAAGCGGTTTGTGGATCATCAGCGTTATGGGACTCCATTTCCCATAGGAACAGCTGACCAGGTTAACTCCTATCTTCGCGAGGCTGCTATCACCATTGTTTAGGTTTCGGGGCTATCATCACAAGGCTCCTCTCCAAGCAAGAAATTTGGCCAAGACAATAGCCAGGGACAAGCCAGTGAGTACTTTGAATGTACTCGCAAACATTATGAACACGGGTACAATATAACAAATGATAATCATGCTCTGAAATATTCTATCATCACAACGTTAGTCACAAAAATAAAACCCATGATGCACGCAAACAAGTTATTCACGTAACACATGAATAATGCAATGAGTGGGTAGAGATAGAATGCCTCATTCGGGCGTCTGAGCGACACCACATAAAGGGCTTATAAAGTAAATAAATAACAAACATGCCGCAGTCGGGCGTCTGTGCGACACCACATAAAGGCTTATAAAGTAAACATATAACAAGCATGCCACAGTCGCGAGTCTCAGCGACACCACATAAAGGGCTTATAAAGTAAATAAATAACGAGCATGCCACAGTCGGGCGTCTGTGCGACACCACATAAAGGGCTTATAAAGTGAATAAATAACAAGCATGCCACAGTCGGGCGTCTGTGCGACACCACATAAAGGGCTTATAAAGTAAATAAATAATAGTGAATATCCAGGAGGTAGAACCGTCCCAGGGATACTCAATAATCTCAAATAATATAATGGCTCGGTCCATAATAATAATAATCATAATCATCACAAGTCACAAGTCATGATCCAGGTTCTGGTTTAACAGTTTCTCCTCCGAAGACCGACACTAAGACCGACACTTGACCCAACCCAGACTGTAGTCCTTAACCATGGACACGGCTATTCGAATGGATATAATCTCTGCAGAGGGTGTACTCTTTACCCACGAGTAACGGATTTCGTTAGTCCATCCGGACTAATTCCGTCTATGGTCTTTATTTGAAAACACACCTGACTTGCACACACCAGCTTAACTTACCGGTGTCTGGAATCACCCACGACACCTGTCAAGCAAAACTCTAAGTGGGGAGGCTACAACTGTTGGGGAACGCAGTAATTTCAAAAAAAATCCTACACACACAAGATCATGGTGATGCATAGCAACAAAAGGGGGAGTGTATCTTCATACCCTTGAAGATCGCTAAGCGGAAGAGTTTATCAACGCGGTTGATGTAGTCGTACGTCTTCACGATCCGACCGATCCAAGTACCGAACGCACGGCACCTCCGAGTTCTGCACATGTTCAGCTCGATGACGTCCTCGCCTTCTCGATCCAGCAAGACGGGCGAAGTAGTAGATGAGTTCCGGTAGCACGACGGCGTGGTGACGGTGTTGGTGAAGAACAATCTCCGCAAGGCTTCGCCTAAGCACTACGGAAACTATGACGGAGGATAAACTAGAGGGGACGGGGTTGCAGGCACATGGCTTGGTGTTTCTTGATGTGTCTTTGGTTCTAGCCCTGCCCCTTTATTTATATGTTGAGCCTTGGGGTCGAAACTTGGATTAAAAGCCTCCACAAAGTCGGTTTCACCCGAAAGGCAAGAGTCCTTCTCGGACTCCAGGGCCTGATGCCAGGGTTCCCGGCGTCAGTGTTTGCTCTCCGGACCCTGGCGTCTGGCCCCTGGACTCCGTAAAACTTCCTTTTGCGCTTTCCAAAAACCTTGTGGGCTTTCCCCTTTGGCCCAAATAACGTGTTCTCGTACCCAAACATTTCAGGAAACATCCGGAACCCCTTACGGTGAATTCCGGAACCCTTCCGGAGATCAAACACTATTATCCCATATATCAAACTTTATCTCCGGACCATTCTGGAGTTCCTCGTCATGTCCATGATCTCATCCGGGACTCCGAACAACATTCGGTTACCAACATACATAACTCATATAATAGTATATCGTCAATGAAACGTTAAGCGTGCGGACCCTACGGGTTCGAGAACTATGTAGACATGACCTAGAACTTGTTTCCGGTCAATAACCAATAGCGGGACCTGGATGCCCATATTGGCTCCAACATATTCTACGAAGATCTTTATCGGTCAAACCGCATAACAACATACGTTGTTCCCTTTGTCATCGGTATGTTACTTGCCCGAGATTTGATCGTCGGAATCCAATACCTAGTTCAATCTCGTTACCGGCAAGTCTCTTTACTCATTACGTAATGCATCATTCTGTAACTAACTCATTAGCTACATTTCTTGCAAGGCTTATAGTGATGTGCATTACCGAGAGGGCCCAGAGATACCTCTCCGACAATCGGAGTGACAAAACCTAATCTCGAAATACGCCAACCCAACATGTACCTTCGGAGACACCTGTAGTACTCCTTTATAATCACCGAGTTACGTTGTAACTTTTGGTAGCACCCAAAGTGTTCCTCCGGTAAACGGGAGTTGCATAATCTCATAGTTACAGGAACATGTATAAGTCATGAAGAAAGCAATAGCAATATACTAAACGATCAAGTGCTAAGATAACGGAATGGGTCAAGTCAATCACATCATTCTCCTAATGATGTGATCCCGTTAATCAAATGACAACTCATGTCTATGGCTAGGAAACTTAACCATCTTTGACTCAACGAGCTAGTCAAGTAGAGGCATACTAGTGACACTATGTTTGTCTATGTATTCACACATGTATTATGTTTCCGGTTAGTACAATTCGAGCATGAATAATAAACATTTATCATGATGTAAGGAAATAAATAATAACTTTATTATTGCCTCTAGGGCATATTTCCTAGGTATGTACTCATTGAAAATCTTATCAAGCGTCTTGATCTATCTCAATAGATCTTGATGCTCAATATGTAAGTAGCTTTGCCGAGGTCTTTCTTTGAAAAAACTCCTTTCAAACACTCCTTTATGCTTTGCAGAATAATTCTACATTATTTCCGATCAACAATATTTCATTCACATATACTTATCAGAAATGTTGTAGTGCTCCCACTCACTTTCTTGTAAATACAGGCTTCACCGCAAGTCTGTATAAAACTGTATGCTTTGATCAACTTATCAAAGCGTATATTCCAACTCCGAGATGCTTGCACCAGTCCATAGATGGATTGCTGGAGCTTGCATATTTTGTTAGCACCTTTAGGATTGACAAAACCTTCTGGTTGCATCATATACAACTCTTCTTTTAAGAAAACCATTAAGGAATCTAGTCTTGACATCCATTTGCCAGATTTCATAAAATGTGGCAATTGCTAACTTGATTCGGACAGACTTTAAGCCTCGCTACAGTTGAGAAAATCTCATTGTAGTCAACACCTTGAACTTGTCAAAAACCTTTTTGCAACAAGTCAAGCTTTGTACATAGTAACACTACTATCAACGTCCGTCTTGCTCTTGAAGATCCCTTTAATTTTCTATGGTTTGCCGATCATCGGGCAAGTCCACCAAAGTCCACAGTTTGTTCTCATACATGGATCCTATCTCAGATTTCATGGCCTCCAGCCATTTTGTGGAATCTGGGCTCATCATCGCTTCCTCATAGTTAGTACATTTATCATGGTCTAGTAACATGACTTTCAGAACATGATTACCGTACCACACTGGTGCGGACCGTACTCTGGAAGACCTACGAGGTTCTGTAGTAACTTGATCTGAAGTTTCATGATCATCATCATTAGCTTCCTCACTAATTGCTATAGGAATCACTGGAACTGATTTCAGTGATGAACTATTTTCCAATTCAGGAGAAGGTACAATTACCTTATCAAGCTCTACTTTCCTCCCACTCACTTCTTTCTAGAGAAACTCCTTCTCTAGAAAGGATCCATCTTAGCAACGAATAACTTGCCTTTGGATCTGTGATAGAAGGTGTACCCAATAGTTACCTTTGGGTATTCTATGAAGACGCACTTCTCCGATTTGGGTTTGAGCTTATCAGGTGAAAACTTTTTCACATAAGCATCACAACTCCAAACTTTAAGAAACGACAACTTAGGTTTACTGTTAAACCATAGTTCATACGGTGTCGTCTCAACGGATTTAGATGGTGCCCTATTAAACGTGAATGCAGCTGTCTCTAATGCATAACCCCAAAACGATAGTGGTAAACCGATAAGAGACATCATAGATCGTACCATATCTAGTAAAGTACGATTACGACGCTCGGACACACCATTACATTGTGGTGTTCCAGGTGGCGTGAGTTGTGAAACTATTCCACATTGTTTTAATTGAAGACCAAACTCGTAACTCAAATATTCGTCTCCGCGATCAGATTGTAGAAACTTTATTTTCTTGTTACGATGATTTTTCCACTTCACTCTGAAATTCTTTGAACCTTTCAATTATTTAAGACTTATGTTTCATCAAGTAGATATACCCATATCTGCTCAAATCATCTTGTGAAGGTCAGAAAATAATGATACCCGCCACGAGCCTTAATACTTATTGGTCTGCATACATCAGTATGTATTATTTCCAATAAGTCAGTAGCTCGTTCCATTGTTCCCATGAGGCATGGTTCGCAAGCATCAAGTGATTCATAATCAAGTGATTCAAAAATCCCATCAGCATGGAGTTTCTTCATGCGCTTTACACCAATATGACCTAAACGGTAGTGCCACTAATAGGTTGCACTATCATTATTAACTTTGCATCTTTTGGCATCAATATTATGAATATGTGTATCACTACGATCGAGATCCAACAAACTATTTTCATTGGGTGTATGACCATTGAAGGTTTTATTCATGTAAATAGAACAACAATTATTCTTTCACTTCAACTGAATAACCGTATTGCAATAAACATGATCAAATCATATTCATGCTCAACGCAAACACCAAATAACATTTATTTAGGTTTAACACTAATCCCGAAAGTATAGGGAGTGTGCGATGATGATCATATCAATCTTGGAACTACTTCCAACACTCATCGTCACTTCCCCTTCAACTAGTCTCTGTTTATTCTGTAACTCCTGTTTCGAGTTACTAATCTTAGCAACCGAACAAGTATCAAATACTCAGGGGTTACTATAAACACTAGTAAGGCACATATCAATAACCTGTATATCAAATATACCCTTGTTCACTTTGCCATCCTTCTTATCCACCAAATATTCAGGGCATTTCCGCTTCCAGTGACCATTTCCTTTGCAGTGTAAGCACTCAGTTTCAGGCTTTGGTCCAGCTTTGGTCTTCTTCACGGGAGTGACAACTTGTTTGCCATTCTACTTGAAGTTTCCCTTTCTTTCCCTTTGCCCTTTTCTTGAAACTAGTGGTCTTGTCAATGATCAACACTTGATGCTCTTTCTTGATTTCTACCTTCGTTGATTTCAATATCATGAAGAGCTCGGGAATCATTTTTGTCATCCTTTGCATACTATAGTTCATCACGAAGTTCTACTAACTTGGTGATGGTGACTAGAGAACTCTGTCAATCACTATCTTATCTGGAAGATTAACTCCCACTTGATTCAAGCGATTGTAGTACCCAGACAATCTGAGCACTTGCTTACTAGTTGAGCGATTCTCCTCCAACCTTTAGCTATAGAACTTGTTGGAGACTTCATATCTCTCAACTCGGGTATTTGCTTGAAATATTAACTTCAATTCCTGGAACATCTCATATGTTCCATGACGTTCAAAACGTCTTTGAAGTCCCGATTCTAAGCCGTTAAGCATGGTACACTAAACTATCAAGTAGTCATCATATTGAGCTAGCCAAACGTTCATAACGTCTGCATCTGCTCCTGCAATAGGTTTGTCACCTAGCGGTGCATCAAGGACATAATTCTTTTGCACAGCAATGAGGATAAACCTCAGATCACGGATCCAATCCGCATCATTGGTACTAACATTTTTAACACAATTTTCTCTAGGAACATATCAAAATAAACATATGGAAGCAACAACGCAAGCTATTAATCTACAACATAATTTGCAAAATACTACCAGGACTAAGTTCATGATAAATTTAAGTTCAATTAATCATATTACTTAAGAACTCCCACTTAGATAGACATCCCTCTAATCCTCTAAGTGATTACGTGATCCATATCAACTACACCATATCCGATAATCACGTGAGATGGAGTAGTTTCAATGGTGAACATCAATATGTTGATCATATCTACTATATGATTCACGCTTGACCTTTCGGTCTCCGTGTTCCGAGGCCATATATGTTATATTCTAGGCTCGTCAAGTTTAACCTGAGTATTTCGCGTGTGCAACTGTTTTGCACCCATTGTATTTGAACGTAGAGCCTATCACACCCGATCATCACGTGGTGTCTCAGCACGAAGAACTTTTGCAACGGTGCATACTCAGGGAGAACACTTCTTGATAATTTTAGTGAGAGATCATCTTAAAATGCTACCATAAATCAAAGCAAGATAAGATGCATAAAGGATAAACATCACATGCAATCAATATAAGTGATATGATATGGCCATCATCATCTTGTGCTTGTGATCTCCATCTCCGAAGCACCGTCGTGATCACCATCGTCACCGGCGCGACACCTTGATCTCCATCGTAGCATGGTTGTTGTTATGCCATCTATTGCTTCTACGACTATCGCTACTGCTTAGTGATAAAGTAAAGCAATTACAGGGCGTTTGCATTTCATACAATAAAGCGACAACCATATGGCTCCTGCCAGTTGCCGATAACTTCGGTTACAAAACATGATCATGTCATACAATAAAATATAGCATCATGTCTTGACCATATCACATCACAACATGCCCTGCAAAAACAAGTTAGACGTCCTCTACTTTGTTGTTGCAAATTTTACGTGGCTGCTACGGGCTGAGCAAGAACCGTTCTTACCTACGCATCAAAACCACAATGATAGTTCGTCAAGTTAGTGTTGTTTTAACCTTCGCAAGGACCGGGCGTAGCCACACTCGGTTCAACTAAAGTTGGAGAAACAGACACCCGCTAGTCACCTGTGTGCAAAGCACAGCGGTAAAACCAGTCTCGCGTAAGCGTACGCGTAATGTCTGTCCGGGACGCTTCATCCAACAATACTGCCGAACCAAAGTATGACATGCTGGTAAGCAGTATGACTTGTATCGCCCACAACTCACTTGTGTTCTACTCGTGCATATAACATCAACGCACAAAACCTAGGCTCTGATGCCACTGTTGGGAAACGCAGTAATTTCAAAAAAAATCCTACGCACACGCAAGATCATGGTCATGCATAGCAACGAAAGGGGGAGTGTATCTTCATACCCTGAAGATCGCTAAGCAGAAGCGTTTATCAACGCGGTTGATGTAGTCGTACGTCTTCACGATCCGACCGATCCAAGTACCGAACGCACGGCACCTCCGAGTTCTGCACATGTTCAGCTCGATGACGTCCTCGCCTTCTCGATCCAGCAAGACGGGCGAAGTAGTAGATGAGTTCCGGTAGCACGACGGCGTGGTGACGGTGTTGGTGAAGAACAATCTCCGCAGGGCTTCGCCTAAGCACTATGGAAACTATGACGGAGGATAAACTAGAGGGGACGGGGTTGTCGGCAAACGGCTTGGTGTTTCTTGATGTGTCTTTGGTGCTAGCCCTGCCCCTCTATTTATATGTTGAGCCTTGGGGTCAAAACTTGGAGTAAAAGCCTCCACAAAGTCGGTTTCACCCGAAAGGCAAGAGTCCTTCTCGGACTCCAGAGCCAGACGCCAGGGTTCCCGACGTCTGGACCCAGACGCCAGGGACCCTGGCGTCTGCCCCTGGACTCCGCAAAACTTCCTTTTGCACTTTCCAAAAACCTTGTGGGCTTTCCCCTTTGGCCCAAATAACGTGTTCTCGTACCCAAACATTTCGGGAAACATCCGGAACCCCTTCCGGTGAATTCCGGAACCCTTCCGGAGATCAAACACTATTATCCCATATATCAAACTTTATCTCTGGACCATTCCGGAGTTCCTCGTCATGAACATGATCTCATCCGGGACTCCGAACAACATTGGTTACCAACATACATAACTCATATAATAGTATATCGTCAACGAAACGTTAAGCGTGCGGACCCTACGGGTTCGAGAACTATGTAGACATGACCTAGAACTTGTTTCCGGTCAATAACCAATAGCGGGACCTGGATGCCCATATTGGCTCCCACATATTCTACGAAGATCTTTATCGGTCAAACCGCATAACAACATACGTTGTTCCCTTTGTCATCGGTATGTTACTTGCCCGAGCTTTGATCGTCGGTATCCAATACCTAGTTCAATCTCGTTACCGGCAAGTCTCTTTACTCGTTACGTAATGCATCATTCCGTAACTAACTCATTAGCTACATTGCTTGCAAGGCTTATAGTGATGTGCATTACCGAGAGGGCCCAGAGATACCTCTCCGACAATCGGAGTGACAAAACCTAATCTCGAAATACGCCAACCCAACATGTACCTTCGGAGACACCTGTAGTACTCCTTTACAATCACCCAGTTACGTTGTGACATTTGGTAGCACCCAAAGTGTTCCTCTGGTAAACGGGAGTTGCATAATCTCATAGTTACAGGAACATGTATAAGTCATGAAGAAAGCAATAGCAATATACTAAACGATCAAGTGCTAAGCTAATGGAATGGGTCAAGTCAATCACATCATTCTCCTAATGATGTGATCCCGTTAATCAAATGACAACTCATGTCTATGGCTAGGAAACTTAACCATCTTTGATTCAACGAGCTAGTCAAGTAGAGGAATACTAGTGACACTATGTTTGTCTATGTATTCACACATGTATTATGTCTCCGGTTAATACAATTCTAGCATGAATAATAAACATTTATCATGATATAAGGAAATAAATAATAACTTTATTATTGCCTCTAGGGCATATTTCCTTCAACAACCTCGCGTAGCATGGGATCAAATTTATATCGCGCGCTCTAAGGGGTGCCCCCCTCTCGGTCCCAACCAGAAACACCCATGCCCCCGGACCAGGTGGCCTGTCTACCGGATGCAGCCGGTATCTTCCACCATGGCCTCTCTGTACGGTGTGTGCCAAGAAAGGGGTTGACAACTTACTGGACCGTACCCTACCTACGGCAGGGACAAGTGGTAGTACGGAACAAGTATATGGGTTACTGGAACAAGACTCGATCTACGGTCGACTCAGGAGGTTTAAGTATTCCCTACATGATTAGCATAACAACTTATACTTCAACCAACAGACAGAATCACCACTCGACATACCTCATCATACCATACCGGACACAACCATCTGGACAGAGGACTAGAGACTAGCCCGTGTCTACCCAAGACAGAGGCTTTCCCGGGTTCCTTCCGGTATGCATGAAAGGCATATGAGGATGATCACTATCCCAAACATATCAAACTTCACTAGCATGAAATCATCAATATGCACTCACGAGTTTGAACATATCATCACATAAAATAACGGGTTCTCTATGTCGAGGTGGTATTCTAACCGTGTCAAACGACACACACAAAATTATGCCAGGGTTCAGAATGCTTGCCTTCAAGGTGTGGAGAGGTGAGGTGCTCTCCAAAACTTTTGAAAGTTATATCTCCCCTCCATTGCCTATTTTCAAAATATTTTAATTACCACACAATTCCAAAACAGTACATAAAAGTTGTTTGGAAAATTTTCAAATAAATATGAAAATAAACTAGACAATATTTGGGAAACAACAGGAAAAGAATCAAGTCATTTGGAGTTTTATTTTAAAAGATATAGTCAGTCAAAGTTTAGTCAATATTCTGTTTTTAATAAAAAACAGAAAAAGAAAACGTTTCGATGAGAATACGCTTTTGAAGCAGGGGAGACGTACTGGGGTCGTTTGCGCTTTCACTTAAAACACGTGGCAACGGGGCTGGTCACTGACAGTGGGTCCCTTGGGCCCACTGGTCAGGTTTGACCAGTCGCCCGCGTCTTCTCCCTCCTCTGTCCGAACGAGGGCAGGGTTCCGGTGATCGCCACCGATGAACGGCGGCTCCCCACGGGATCCAAGGGCAGGGATGGATCCGCCAGGCCGGGGCGGTCCTCCCGGTGGTTGTTGGGTCGGCGGGGGTGAAGGGAGTCACTGGCGGCGAGCTCCGCGACAGAGGTGGCTTCGGGCATGTTTGGGGATTTGGGTTGTGGTGGCTCCCGACCGTGTTTGAAAGGCTGGGAAGCTCCACGGGCTTGAGGGGAGGAGGATGGTAGCGTTGGACGGGCAGGGGAGGCCCTGGTTGTGACGAGCGGCGCTGGGGCGTGGCGTCGACCGAACCGGCCGGAGTCAGGGAAGACGGCTTTCCCCCGACGATTGCTGGCTGTGGGGGTGCTATGGGGGTGGCCTGAGGCGGCATGAGTGGCTGGACGAGCCTGGGGGCCTACTTTTATAGTGCAACAAGGTCGGTTCCGCGACGGTGGATAAGGATGTCGGTGACCGCCATTCTGTAGCTTGCAGGGCATCGTGGCGGCGATGGGCGCTTGCGGACAAGCTGTGGATGAGCTCGGACTGCTCCACGGGCGAGCTGGCGCGTTGGTGTGGCTCGGACGGCACCGACCAGTGCAGAGGTTGTCGGGGGCGGCGGTGGCAGCTTGCAGTGGCGGTGCTGTAGGGCGCCAGGAGGGGTCCAAGCGGCCTTGTGGCGAGGGAGGAGCTGGGTGCGTCGACTGGGAGCGGGCAGGGGCCAGAACAGGCGCGGGGGAGGCGGTAGCGGGACGCGGCGACTCGTGCGCACGCACGTGCAAAACTCGCGCTCTGGCCGCGCCCAGAGCGTGCACGCCAACTACTTCGCAGAATGCCAGCGTGTGCTAGAGGGTTTGGATGAGGCTGGAGACTAACAGGCCTAGATTAGGGTTTGAAAGAAGATTAGTGGACATGGTGGTTGGGCAAAACAAGTAGGTCCATTGTGCAAACTAAAACACATGTCAAAACTGATCATGCCCATAAGGTGTTTGACAAAATGCCAAGGGCACTTAGGCATTTCTTGGGGTGGCCAAACTCTCCAGGCTAGTGTCTCTTTAGATTCAAAAGAGGGTGGTAAGGTCATTTGGGCAAAACGTGAAACTTGCTAGTGCAAGTTTTGCAAAACCTCAGTTCTAGACAGAATGTAAATGGCTTCATTGCATGGACCAAACATACTCCAATGGGTTCACTCTCCTGGACTTAAGGGTTTGGCAGGGTGGTCTATAAGTAGGAAAAAGAATCATAGCTAAAAGAGCAGGTTAAAGTATGGTTGCTATACAAATCACCATGCTGGACCAGAATGAAAAAGAGGTTGATTCACTCAATTTTTTCAAAGGACATCACTGGGTTTTTGCATAAAGTTGAATAATACACTCCTATTAACATCCCATAATTTTGGTGGAAGCTTTAAAGAAATATTTAATTAGGTTGCAGTGCAAAAGTGAAATTTGACCAGATTTGAAAACTAGGGGTAGAGCTCAAAATCTCCAATGATTAAAGAATATTTTTGCATAAAAGTGATTTAGGGACATCATATGTCATCCCCAAATTTTGGTGGGATTTTTAAAAGAATTTATCAAAGGGTTGCAGTTCAAATGGGACCCTAAAACTTATGAATAATCCTTTTAGAGAAATAAAGCTTAGGGAAAAATAATTATATAAATAATCCCACTAATAAAAGAATTGTTTTATTTGAGAGGGTAAATAAGTCCAATAATGATTGAAAAGTTTTCGCTAGGGGTGAAAACTCCACAATATCAAAGAAAAGAAAGGTTCTGAAATCAAAAGGAAATCCAGAAAATAAAAGTTTAAGTTTCCTGGCAACATTTTAATTAATAAAACAAGGTTAAAATTTTAGGGTGTCACAGCTCTAGGCCTCAAAGCTTCTATGGTAAAGCATCATAATCTTCATCTTCATGGGCTTCTATATAGATGACTCCCTGTGAGTATAATCCAGCCCCTCCTTGGCGATTTGTACTTAGTAGCCATATCCCCAACATTAGGCCCCAGATTGGTTTAAACTTGTTCATGTCAATCTTCAATTTGGAGAAATTCTGATTTGAACATCTTTGTGTTGATCTTGTAAACCGCCATGACATCATCTTCTGAAAACACCGTAAACCGCCATGACGTCATCTGCGGAAAAAACTCATAAATATTTTCCTTTTATTAATTGATCTCCGAAGATCGAGGCGACAGTTGTGCCCCATTCTCTGTTCCGGGCTCCTCGATTCCCGTGCCTTCCTACTTATCCATTTGCCTTATAAATAAGACCGGAGGTCCTTTTCTTTTCCCCTTCCGCGCATCTTCTTCCTCCTCACGACGCTCGAACCCTGAAGCTCCGCTGCCGCCCTCGACCTTCAAGCTCTGCATCACCCCTGGCCGCTGCATCGACCTGAACATACCAGAGATCCACGGCACTTCTCCACCACTCCTGTGAATCCGGTAAGCCTCCTTCCCTCAACCCTAGATCTGCATTAGGGTTTTGGTGTTCATCCGTGTTCATCAGTGTTCATCAGCGTTTGCTTCGATCTTACTTCCCCCTCGTATCTTGATAAACTTAACATCTTCCCTATGCGACCGAAATTATAGTCTACTTTTCCTCACCATAGCGTTCTTTCGGCTATGAACAGATCCCATCGTGATCATTGTTGTTCTGCTGCCGCCACTTTAGGGCTTTAAGATTTTTCCTTTTCCTGAACTGCGCTAGATCCATAATGATAACCTTAGCTTGTGAAACCTGTTTGCGTAGCACTTAGCAATTTTTTAGATTTTTTACTTCCATACCACTATAGGTGGTTTAACCTTTAAAAAAATGATAATTCGTCAGGTACCATTAGCCCTCACGTAAACTGCCAACTTTACCTGAACATCAGTATCCGGTTTAACGTGCACACATGCTCTGATTGAATCCCCCGGTTTGATGCCGGTTTATACATATCAATCTTGAATCGTGAACCAGCATTTGAACTTCTTTTACAGTTTGTCATCAAAAATGGCCAAACAGTTCTCCTCCTGCAATTAAATTCCCTCCCGGATTACAAAAGAGCAACTTACTAGGTATGTTGTGACTGGTGCTTTAGCAAAGAAAGAGATCATTCATTGGAGAGTCCCGGGTACTGAAAATCCTCCTGAACCTGAAGATGGAGTAGTAGTTGTGTTTATGCAGCATCTGGACCGAGGGTTTAGCCCTCCCGGATCAAAAAAATCCGTGATGTACTTGCCAGCTTCCAACTCCACCCTCAAGACATTGGATCAAACTTTGTGTCCAACATTTGCAATTTCCAAGTGTTCTATGAAGTTTATCTGCAAGAAGAACCGACTGTTGAATTTTTCAGAGACTTCTTCCACTTGAACCGCTGTACTGAATTTACGGACGGCCCCAATACTGAACTTGGCGGGGTGTCGATTCAAAGAAGGAAAGAAGTCAATTTTGCTCATGCCAAACATCACAGCCACCCCAAGGATTGGAATCAGACATGGTTCTACTGCCGGAACACTGCTCCTGGTGATGAAAATCCTCTGCCGGGTTATCATGCTCACCGGCTCAGTAATGAACATCCACTGCCTCAACAGCTTACTACTAGAGAACGATCAAAATATGCACCGCAGATTTCTAAGCTTCGGGCTTTTATGGAAAACGGTTTAACCGGTATTGACCTTGTCCATTGCTGGATTTCATGGAGTATCTTACCCTTAAGCCGTCACGCTGGATTAATGTATGAATATTCTGGGGATGTCAAGGATCCTCAATGGCACATTGATATACAGCTGACTGATGATGAGATCACTGAATCAGTCAAAAATATGTTAGATGAACCGATATCTGAGTACAGCAAGACTGGGTTGCGTCCCTTTTATGCCTCCAACAAACCGCTAGCTGTAAGAACTTATCTTTCTGCTTTAATCCGCCCTCTTTTGATATTTTCTGATGGCCTTCTGTTTATCTTTGCAGGCCAATGAGCCGTTCTGGAAGAGAAAACCTCAAGATAAACTGGCAAAAGCACAAGACAAACCGGTGATAGCATCTCGTGTGAAGACCAAGGTCACAAAGAGACCAGCCAAGAAGAGAACCGCCAAGTCCCCTGACCCGGCCGAATATGTTGATGACTCAGAATCAAAGGTAGAACTTGATTCACTTGGTTCATTTTCATGCACCTTATTGAGAATGATCATTATCAGGATGATGCGGAAGCCAGCCGTGCTGACAATGTAGAGGTAATTTCCCTTTCCTCCGATTCAGATCATGTGCCAGTACAAAAACTCCGTCGCGTAGTAAAGAAAGTTAAACGTTCACATCCTCTTGCTTATTTGGATCCGCACTTTTCTTTGAAGACACAGCAACATGAAGCTCATCGCACAACCTGGCACAGTGGTCAACAAGTCACTTCTTTCGGTTTACCAAATTCTCTGGTTCGCGAACGTCGTCTAGAGGTCTCTTGTACTTCCAATACATCTTATCCCAAGGCGGGTTGCTTTCGATGTCCTCTTAATCCATCTGACTCGAATTATCAGGGAACTTCCAATTCATCCTCTGGCGATTCATCAACCACACAGATGCCTCCACTCAAGACCGTTCTTGTGTAAGCATAATAGACTTACTTTTATATGTTGCTCCGGTTTATTGTACTAATCTCTGTACTTTTACTCTTTTCAGTGCCAAAGCCAGACTTAGCAAGAAAGCTAAGCTGACTATTCCAACTGATGATAATCAGACTCCTGAACCGGAGAAGACCCCTGAAACTCATGATCCGAATGTTGATGTTGTCCAAGAAGATCCAGTACCTCCGGTTCAAGATACTTTTGCTGAACCGGACGAGAGAAATGTCATGAACCAGCCTACTGATCCGCCAAGCCCAGCCAAGGATGAAGATAATCTGCGAAACCCAGCTAGGAATACTGACAATCCGCCAGGCCCAGCCAAAGGTGGTGATGATGATGTTGTCATTACTGGTACTGGTCATACTGTTCCTGGCAACCCGGTGGCCTTATCCAAGCATAGTGCCAAGGAAGAATTTGCTACTATGGGCAAAGGCAAGTGGAAAATAGATTTATCTAGCTGTGTTAACCTCAATGCTTAGGAACTCCATTCTGGATTTCTAAACCGCCTATATACAAGTCATGATTATGAGGCTGGTTTAGTCAACTTGATGAAAGAGCGCTATGAGGTAATTCTTGTTAGAACATTTCATAAATCTTTCTTCCTTTCGCTTTATATCAACTCCAGTGTAGCCCCCAAGGGACGGTTTATCTCTTCAGGATGAACCGGGACTTCTGATAAGAAAAACTTCAACTATGTAGCCCCCAAGGGCCGGTTTATCTCTTCAGGATGAACCAGTACTTCTTATTGTAACGTTTATCCTTGTTGAATTCCTTTACGCCCGATTTATCTGATCAAATAAGCATTATCCCCCAAGTGCCAAGATTAATACTTGTATTGAGCCTTGGAACTTAAAATATCAGTGAAAAAGAAGCAATCCACATTATCCCCCAAGTGCCAAGTGCATAACTTGTTATGTGCTTGGGACTTTGAAAACATATTGCCAATTTACTTGTTCTGTGTGTTGCAGGCTGATTTAACCAGCAAAAATTCTCAAATCGCCGATCTCCAAGAAAGCATCAAGTCCCAGCAAGCCGAAACATCCAAGGCAAAGGATGAACTGAAAGGCGCTTTAACAACGTGAGCTATTGATCTACAACATAATTCGCTTACTTAAGAACTCCCACTTAGATAGACATCCCTCTAGTCATCTAAATGATCACGTGATCCAAATCAACTAAACCATGTCCGATCATCACGTGAGATGGAGTAGTTTTCAATGGTGAGCATCACTATGTTGATCATATCTACTATATGATTCACGCTTGACCTTTCAGTCTCTAGTGTTCCGAGGCCATGTCTGCATATGCTAGGCTCGTCAAGTTTAACCCGAGTATTCTGCGTGTGCAAAATTGGCTTGCACCGTTGTATGTGAACGTAGAGCCTATCACACCCGATCATCACATGGTGTCTCAACACGAAGAACTGTAGCAATGGTGCATACTCAGGGAGAACACTTATACCTTGAAATTTAGTAAGGGATCATCTTATAATGCTACCACCGTACTAAGCAAAATAAGATGCATAAAGGATAAACATCACATGCAATCAATATAAGTGATATGATATGGCCATCATCATCTTGTGCCTTTGATCTCCATCTCCAAAGCACCGTCATGATCACCATCATCATCGGCTTGACACCTTGATCTCCATGTCGTCTCGCCAACTAATGCTTCTACGACTATCGCTACCGCTTAGTGATAAAGTAAAAACAATTACATGGCGATTGCATTGCATACAATAAAGCGACAACCATATGGCTCCTACCAGTTGCCGATAAATTTGTTACAAAACATGATCATTTCATACAACAAATTATATCTTATCACGTCTTGACCATATCACATCACAACATGCCATGCAAAAACAAGTTAGACGTCCTTTACTTTGTTGTTGCAAGTTTTACGTGGCTGCTATGGGCTTAGCAAGAACCGTTCTTACCTACGCATCAAAACCACAACAATTTTTCGTCAAGTGTGCTATTTTAACCTTCAACAAAAACCGGGCGTAGCCACACTCGATTCAACTAAAGCTGGAGAAATAGACACCAACTAGCCACCTGTGTGCAAAGCACATCGGTAGAACTAGTCTCATGAAAGTGGTCATGTAATGTCGATCTGGGCCGCTTCATCCAACAATACCGCCGAATCGAAGTATGACATGCTGGTAAGAAGTATGACTATTATCGCCGACAACTCTTTGTGTTCTACTCATGCATATAACATATATGCATAGACCTAGCTCGGATGCCACTGTTGAGGAACGTGATAATTTCAAAAAAAATCCTACGATCACGCAAGATCTATCTAGGTGATGCATAGCAACGAGAGGGGAGAGCGTGTCCATGTACCCTCGTAGATCGAAAGAGGAAGCATTTCAATAACACGTTTGATGTAGTCGAACGTCTTCGCGATCCAACCGATCCAAGTACCGAACGTACAGCACCTCCGCATTTAGCACACTTTCATCTCGATCACGTCCCTCGTGCTCTTGATCTAGTTGAGGACGAGGGTGAGTTCCGTCAGCACGACGGTGTGGCAACAGTGATGATGATACTACCGGTGCAGGGCTTTGCCTAAGCTCTACGATGGTATGATCGAGGTTTGTAGCTCTGGAGGGGGGCACCGCACACGGTTGGGAGAGAAACTTGTGTGTCTTTGGGGTGCCCACTGCCCTCGTATATAAAGAGAGGGAGGGAGAGATGTCGGCCCCCTAGGGGCGCGCCAAGTGTATGGAGTCCTACTAGCACTTCCAAGTCCTAGTAGGAATCCTTTCCCTTTTAGGAGTAGGAGAGAAGGAAGGAGAGAGGGAGTAGATTTCTATATTTCTTTACAAAGGGAGTATCTCTCTGTCAAAAATATATTTATGTGTAACTAGTTACTCCTTTCTTTCTACTTCCTTTTGGTGATATGTGGGGCATCCGGCAACGGGTTCCATGTGCCATATGCACAAATTAGAGTGCACAACTGCACGATAGACACACCTCGTTCGTAGCGCCCGCATTAATACCCAATGAGCCGTCAAATCACAAACCCCCCTTCCAGCTTTAGTAGTAAGCTGGACAGACGAAGCGTCAATATTTCACTGGGCCTGAATGATTGAATCCCCTTCTCCCTTGCCTGCTTGTTCAGAGAAAACCCCCACTCGGTGATTGCATAGGGTTTTCTCATGGAGAACTAGGTATGAATTCTTCATCCATCCCCGATAAATCCAAGGCCCTTGGTCGCGGGTAATCCTAGGATGGCAGCCGCCGCCGTTGATGCATTTTTCGTCCTACTGAATCTAGTGTGCTTCATTTGCAATGCCCAGAGTGCAAGGACCCTATAGGTTTCTGCGCCCTCGGCAAGACGCCACACTTGTTCCTTCTCATCCTAACACAGGATTTTAAAACACGCATAGTATGTTCCTAGAATCATCTTTTCTATCCTGGAGGGTGGGAGCTTTTTGAACATATTATCGACTAATTTGGAAATTTGGATTTCTATATTTGGATAAAAGGTACTACTAGTACGATAGTCAACACTAACGTGAAGGAGGAAGTTATTTCTAGATTTGGATAGGGAATACATTGTGTTCTCATATTATTTTTCCTGCAGTGCATTATTTGCTCTGCCAGAACACATGTACTCAAGATGATCGGCCTTGCCATAACTGAATACACCAGTTTAATGGTCACAGTGAAGATGAGCCATGGATATAAGTTTCGGGTTGGGTTCATGAACCAAGAAGATCGCTGCTTTTTTATGGCCGAACTTGGATAAACTTTCTCCAGTGTTACGGACTGAAAGTTGGCGCACGAATGTTGATGGAAATAGCAGAACCTGGTCTCATCTTCACTGCGATCTTCCACCCCGACATTGTTCCAATTGTTCATCCATGTTAGTTTTGTATGTCGTTCTTGCTTGTTGCCTCGATTACTTCTTAATTCACCTATTATGTCTAACTAATCACAATTTAACTTTAGAAGTAGCAACGAATCTCTCACGAAGATGCAACTTCTAACTAATATTTTCTTATAATTGGTGGCGCGTGTAGGTTTTTTCAGAGTTAAGCAGGCTGCTCGTTTGTTATTCTGTAATAACTCGGCTGTTACTGATGGCACTGAAGTTGACTGGGACGACATCCACAAGTTCCTACACTTTATTGATCGTCCTGAGGTCCTTGTGGGGCGTTTCAATGGTGGAAGACCACGTGGGATATGTGTGCCACTGCTGCACTCGTTGAATAGGTCCAACTGTGTCGACAAACTTACGGTACGAGCTATTTTCTGTTATATATGTTGTTCATAAACTATTGCTTATACACATTTTTACAGTTGTGATCTTCTTGAAACAGAAACTGCCCAGTTCTATTGTTCCTATACAGATGCCTAACCATGGTCGGGTCAGACTTGCGCTTGGTCACAACATGATGTTTATGTCGACCTACTCCATTCCCCTTGGAGGTGAAAAGATACTTATTCATGGGTGCTCTCAAATAATGAAGGTCCGTCCATCTTGGAGAATAGGACAGAAGATTATGTTCCTGCTTTTCCATGGCTCTAAAGTGAATATCCTTTTTATTGACCACATTGCGAGATGAAGCCGCTTTCAGAAGGTTGTGGATGCGCGGGGTGATGCGTGGGCCTTGTCCTGGGGCTTGGCAGCCTCACCCTTTGTTAACTGTAGGCAAAGTAGCACTATTCGAGGCGTGCTTTGTATGGTTGAACCTGTATAAGTACTCATACTACTTTTAGCTATGGTTGTTAAGTGTCCCTGTTGGTTACAGTTAAGGTTGTTAAGTACTCCTGCTGCTTTTATAGTCTATCATGTTTCTTCAGCCATGTCTTCCTCCAGCCGCCAAAACCAAACCAGCGCCAGCGGGACCACCTGCTTCCGCCTCCCACGGTTGGCTACGCCTCAGCGCATGCATCACCGCCCCACCGTCTCCTAAATAGTTAACGCCAACGTCCGAGGCCTCGCCGTCGTCCTCCGCGCACTTTGGTGCGCTCGCCGCGGTGCCGCCCTCTCGAGTTCTCAACATGGTCAACAAACAACAGGAATCGGTAGAAGTACGTGGAGAGGATGACAGTAGGGTCCCACCATGTCAGCATATGGAAAAATGAAATGCTTCCTCCTAGTGTTTTCCTGACATCTGGGACCCACGACATTGTGAGCATATATAGTCAATAGACAAGAGAACAACACAAGATCGGCTGACACCTAGGACGTAGCTGCTCGAGCAGTATTTTTTTTTATTGTTGAGACGAAGTAGGGTTTGAACTGGGCTATGGCCCGTCTAGCCCAGGCTTATATTTTATGTTCACCATGTGACCAACCCAACTATGTTTTCTTTGTGAAAATGAGCCCAGTTTATTTTTTCTGAACAATACCCAATCCAGGCCTACTTATTTTTCTACGCCCTAATGGGCTGCAATTCTTTCAAGACAACTGCAAATCTTGAAAGTAATATGAAATGGGTTGTAAATATAAAAACAGATGACAAATTGGCAAGTACTTTATAATTTCTGAATTTTTTTCACATTTTCAGATTCCTATTTCATTAAGCATTAACCTAATTTAAATATATCTTCAAAGTACTTTAAATCTGGCTCGACATTTCGGTATTAAAAATAGTTTGGAACCCACAGAAATATGCAAAATTGGCCCTGGCCAACCAAAAAAGGACTGTAATAAATTGCATAAGAAGTTGCAATGAGCTATATATAAATTATTAAAAAAATAGGGAATGGTCTGACTTGTGGGCCTATTACGTTGACGTGTATGCAAGATTTTTTAGTTGTTATATATGTCAACAAACGATTCTAGCAGACGTAACCGTTGGATGTCAATCCAACGGCCGTCATGTTTCTTCAATCTCTGATCTTCTTGCTCCAGCCGCCAAATCCAGCGCCGGCGGCACTGCCTGCTCCCATCTTTCGTGGCTGGCTGTGCTGCCGCGCAGGCATCACTACCCCCTACTACTCCCACCGCTGGCCAGGGCATCCCTCTACTCACCCACACCCCCTGTTATTCTGCGGCGACGACAGCCTCACACCGCAGCCGAACCAGTGAACCCTCGTACTCCTCTCCGCGCGGGCTTCCACTGTCGTGTCTTCCCCGGCTTCACGTCGTCCCCTTCCTAGGCCTCACCATTGTCCACCGCCCTGGTGCTCTCGGCGCGGCGTGGTTAATGTGGTCAACGACCAACTTCCATGGAAGAGTACTATACGTGGAGAGGCTGACAGCTGGGTCCATGGCAGCCGCAAGGAAGTGCCCCCTTATTACGCGCAAAATAATTATTCCTCCACCTGACATCAGGGACCCACCGGACGGGCCACCGTATTTTGCGAAAAAACGTTTCCCCTAACTGCTGGGACCCACCGGACGGGTCACCGTATTTCGTGAAAAAACGTTCCCCCCGCTGTCAGTTCGGACCCACCGGAAGTGCCTCCTTATTAGGCACAAAAAAATGAATAGTCCCCCTGCTAGCTGGGACCCACCTTAATGGGAGGCTGACTTGTGGGCCTACTAAGTTGACGGGAACAGAGGGCTTTGTCAACCTAGTCAATATGACCGATTCTAGCTCTAGTGACCGTACGATGTCCATCCAACGGTCGTAGTGCTTCTTTAACCTCTGGTCTTCTTGCTCCAGCCGCCCAAACCAGCGCTGGTCGTGCCGCGTGCTCCTGCCTCCCGTGGTCGGCTGTGATGCCGCGGAGGCCTCACCGCCCCTACTACTCCCACCGCTGGCCAGGCCATCCCTCTACTCACCCACACCCCCTGTTATTCTACGGCGACGGCAGCCTCACACCGCAGCCAAACCAGTGAACCCTCATACTACTATAAGCGTGGGCATCCACTGTCGCGTCTTCCCCGGCTCCGCATCAACCCCTTCCTAGGCCTCGCCATCGTCCACCATCCTGGTGCTCTCGGCGCGGCATGGTCAACGCGGTCAAGGAACGACTTCCATCGGACATGGGTTGTACGTGGAGAGGCTCACAGCTGGGTCCACGGCCGCAGCAAATAAAGTCGAAATTCACATTTGCAAATTTTCCCAACAACTAGACCACATATCACATGGGAAACTTATTTTTTTTTATTTTTTTTGATATTTTCATCATTTCCTTTTATTTTTTAAAAACTGAAAAGGCGATCCACGGGGGGGTGGTTGGAGTTTGAAAATGTGACCTTTAGTACCGGTTCGTGCCATGAACCGGTACTAATGCCTCAAACCCCATTAGTACCGGTTGGTGGCTCAAACCAGGACTAAAGTTCTAACCTTTAGTCCCGGTTGGTGCCACAAACCGGTACTAATGGGCATCACACCCTTTAGTCTCGGTTCGTGGAACCAACCGGGACTAAAGGTCCAGACGAACCGGGTCAAATGGCCCACGTGGCCCCTGGGCGCACGAACCGGGACTAATGCCCACATTAGTCCCGGTTCTAGATTGAACCGGGACTAATGGGCTAACCCAGGGTGGACCAAAGCCCTCTTTTCTACTAGTGTTCATCCACCCCCACCGGGAACTGTTCATCCAAACCCCCCTGCAACGCTCACTGTTCATCCAGAGGCAGCATCAATCGGCTTCAGTTAGCAACAGTAGCGAAGGAATCGCTCGATCGGGTTTAGTTAACAGCCATCGATCAATCGCTCCGGTTCAATAACACGTAGCCTGCAGTGCTATCGCTAGGGTTCAGTAGGCGAACGCCTCACTCGGGTTCAGTTAGAGCCCAACGCCTCGCACCCACGCGCGTGCGTATACGAGAGAAACGCGCAAACCTCCGTGCATCGCTCGGCCCCGACCACCCACCGTAACCGGGAACACCTCGATATTTTCCTCGCCCTCACTTCTACCACGGTTTTTTCCGTCATGGACAGCCCAAAGAATGTCATGCAGCTGCATCTCCGGCCCACCCAGAACGAAAAGCCCATTTTCTGTAATGATTTTTTTGACACAGAAGTAGGAGCCCACCACATTTATGATGATACCGGGTTTTGTCACAATTATCGTCATAGAAGTGTCATAAGTATGACAGGAAAAAAAATCGTTCGGCCCAAAATGTCACGGATGTGTCTTTTTTTTGTAGTGAATATTTCAGTGTGTTGCTCTGAATTTCTTTTCCTTTCTGTTGAGTCATACCGAGGAGAAGACCATGATGAAAATGTTGAGTGGCTCTCATGTGCATTATTGTTGATCTAATAAAGAGCCCAGATTACCTTGTCTTCTCCTTTTGAATAAAATGTTTACAGATTCTAGCTTAGTCCATGACACTCTTATTATTTTCACATCGTTTGGTCATGCAAGTGAAAGGCAATAATGACGACATTTTATGAACTGGCTGTGGCAGAGAGAAACGGGTATGAACTCGACTTGTTCTGTTTTTGTAAATATGTTTAATCTAGTACTCATGATTCAGCCTATTATGATCAAACATGTTTGCAATGAAATTAGAGATTATAGTTTCTCATGCCATGCATAAGTAGCTAGGAGTGGATAATGATTTATCTTGGATGTCAACATTGCGTTAAAATGATTGTGATGTAGTATGATGATATGGTATCCTCCTCTGAATGTTTGAGTGGGTTGACTAAGCACATGTTCATGCATGTAGTTGAATCAAAACCAACATAGCCTCTATGATATTTATGTTCATGGTGTTCATATCCTACTCATGCTAGTATCCAATGTTACTTATGCATAATGCATGTTCATGACCGTTTTTGCTCTCTAGTTGGCCGCTTCCCAACCTAATTGCTAGCCTTCGCCTGTACTAAGCGGGAATTCTGCTTGTGCATCAAAACCATGAAACTCAAGTTATTCCAGATGAGTCCACCATACCTACCTATATGCGGTATTACCCTGCCGTCCTAAGTAAATTTGCATGTGCTACATCTAGAAACTTCAAATAAATATCATTTTTGTGTGTCTGGATTGTTCATAGAGCGATAGGAGGTAGTCAGTATCTTCCATGCTAAGAGGGTTATTCTCATGATGAGTGTTTAGTCACTCATCCTTGCACGAGAGGGGCGGTAATAGGGATTCCCAGTCCCGAATTCAAATTGCAAATAATTAAACAAAACTCCCCCGGGGCTGTTGTTGGTATGGATGGCACTCATTGTTTCGGATAAGTTATGGAGTGTGATTGTTGGTGGAGGGGGAGTAAACCTTTACTTTTATCGCTTGGGAACCGCCACTAATGTGTTTAGCATGGAAGATACCAATAACAAATGGTCGCGAATTAAACAAGAAGGGTGCATTTCTCAAAATTCCATTTACCTTTGTTATAAAAAAACTTCTCTGTCACCACTGCAAATCAATGCTTCCCTCTGCGAAGGGACTATATATTTACTTTTATGTTGTGTCATCACCTTCTCAAATAAGCGCCAGAACCTGAGAGCACTATTGTCATTCTCATGCATTGTGTGTAGCTAATGTTGGGTGCATCATGACTGGATCTTTTCTACCATGAATTACAATGTTTAGTCGCTGCTTGAACTTTGGAGGTGCTTTGCATTTATGTTTTGCGGTCTCAGAAAGGGCTAGCGAGATACCACTATTGTCATATTATATCCTGGTTGTTTTGACAACGTGTTGCTGTTTGAGATATCTTATTATTGCTCGCTAGCTCATTATGCCATTGATATGAGTTAATATAATTTTTAAGAGTTATTGTCGACATGGTTAGTTATAATCTTGGCTAAAAACCTGAGTGCTACTTAAGCTTATTTATGTAAACAAGAGAAAAATAGTTCGTAAAAGTTTTTCTTTTTCACTTTCAGTTTATCAACTGAATTGCTTGAGGACAAGCAAAGGTTTAAGCTTGGGGGAGTTGATACGTCTCCGTCATATCTACTTTTGCTAATGCTTTTGCTCTTGTTTTGGACTCTAATTTGCATGATTTGAATGAAACTAACCCGGACTGACGTTGTTTCAGCAGAACTACCATGGTGTTGTTTTTGTGCAGAAATAAAAGTTCTCGGGTTGGAACAAAACTTTTTGGAGAATTATTTCATAATAAAAAAATATTGGAGCCAAGAACCACCGGAGGTGGGTGCCTGGGTGGGCACAACCCACCAGGGCGCCCCCCCCCCCCTCCAGGCACACCCAGGTGGGTTGTCCCCACCTGGTGGCCCTGCAGACCCTAAAACCAACGCTATAAAATTACATATTTTCAGAGAAAATCAAGGAGGAATAATTATCGTGTTTCACGAGACAGAGTCGCCGCCGCCGCCGCCTGTTCTTCATTGGGAGGCCAGATGTGGAGTCCGTTTGGGGATCCGGAGAGAGGGATCTTCGATCTTCATCATCACCAACCCTTCTCCATTGCTAATTCCATGATGCTCCGCACCAGGAGTGAGTAATTCCTTCATAGGCTCGCTGGTCGGTGAGGAGTTGGATGAGATTCATCATGTAATCGAGTTAGTTTTGTTAGGGCTTGATCCCTAGTATCGATTATGTTCTGAGATTGATGTTGCTATGACTTTGTCATGATTAATGCTTGTCACTTTGGGCCTGGGTGCCATGATTTCAGATCTGAACCGTTTATGTTATCACCATTATATCTATGTTCTAGATCCGAGCTTGCAAGTTATAGTCACCTACTACGTGTTATGATCCGGCAACCCCGGAGTGACAATAGTCGGGACAGTTCCCGGTGAAGATCGTAGTTTGAGGAGCTCATGTATTCACCGTGTGCTAATGCTTTGTTCTGGTTCTCTATTAAAAGAAGGCCTTAATATCCCTTAGTTTCCAGTAGGACCCCGCTGCCACGAGAGGGTAGGACAAAAGATGTCATGCAAGTTCTTTCCATAAGCACGTATGACTATTTACGGAATACATGCCTACATTATATTTATGAATTAGAGCTAGTGCCGCATCGCCCTAGGTTATGACTTTTACATGATGAATATCATCCAACAAATCGCCGATCCAATGCCTACGATTTTCCTACATATTGATCTTGCTAAGTTACTACTTCTACTGTTACTATCATTACTGCTACAAAACTATTGCTATCACTATTACCGTTACTGTTGCTGCTACCACTATTATCAAAACTATCATGCACTTTGCTACTGATCACTTTGCTGCAGATAATTAATCTCCAGGTGTGGTTGAATTGACAACTCAGCTGCTAATACTTGCAAATATTCTTTGGCTCCCCTTGTGTCGAATCTATAAATTTGGGTTGAATACTCTACCCTCGGAAACTGTTGTGATCCCCTATACTTGTGGGTTGTCAATCACCTTCAATTGACCTCCAAATTCATTGCGTATCGATTTTACCCTCCATAAAGATAGTGCCGACATATCCCATTAGGGTGTTGATGGAGATGGTGAAGGAGGTTTTCGGGTACACGGTGAAGTATGAGAAGGCATGGAAGGCCAAGCAAGCCGCCTTTGAGATATTGTATGGTGGTTGGGAATAATCATACAACCACCTCGTGATGGTGTTGAAAGAAACGGTGATAGAAAATTCGGGCATGTACTATGTAGTGGAGTCAGATGGCGTGAGAATAAGGATATACAACGATGCACCCGTTTGAATATTTGGACGTGCATTCTGGACCTTTGGGCCATGCATTAGGGCCTTCAAGCATTGTAGGCCGGTTATGTCCGTGGACGGCACATTTTTGACCGGCCAGTTCAAGGGCACATTGTTGATCGCCACTGCTAATGATGGTGGTGACAAATTGGTTCCATTGGCTTTCGCTTTGGTGTCGACGAAGAACAATGACAATTTGTAGTAGTTTCTTAGTCTAGTGAGGACCAAGGTAATTGGACCTCAAAGAGAGGTTGCATCATCTCGGGCCGCCACCCAGGGATACTCAATGCAGTGGAGATTGACATTCCAGGACATCCTCATGTGCATCATAGGTGGTGCATGAGGCATTTTGTGTCTATCTTTTACCGGGCATGTGGAGACAAGGAATTGTCTGACCTTCTCCATGATTGTTGTCTCGCATTCACCACTAGACATTTCAAGAAATTGTGGGACAATGTGTATGCCAAAGCAAACAAAGGTGGCAAAGATTTCCTAAATAGGAAACTTCCGATAACGGGAAGTGGGCACGAGCTTTTGACAACGACAGGGTGAGGTATGGTGACATGACAAACAACATGGCTGAATGTTTCAACATGGTGCTAAAGGGTATCCATGCATTGCCGGTGACAGCAATAGTAGAGTATACATTCTAGAAGTTGAATGCCTATTTATAGAAGTATAGTAAGGAAACGACCAACTTGATATCCGGGAAAAACAAGGCCAAAAAGAGGTGGACGATTGGATGGGATACCAAGCACGGAAGGCGGATTCACACAAAATCCAGTCATTTGATAACATAGAATTGACTTACCAAGTTGATGAGCACGGTGGAATGTCGCATGACGGAGTGCCATATGGAGGTGGCTCGTTCAAGGTTTATCTTCAGATGGGCGCGTGCTCATGCGAGAGGCCTACGTTGTATCATCTCCCATGCTCTCACCGTGCTCTCACTTGATGGATGCATCCCGCACTAGAAATTTGAGTGTCAACATGACCAACAATGTAAGATTGGAAGAGTATTCGATCGATGCGGTAAAAAATACATGGGCTGCGAGATTTCATCCCTATCTAGACCAATCTAAATGGCCGGAATATCACGGACCCCCAATATACCCCGATTTGGAAATGAAGGTGGTCACACATGGAAGACGGAAGACAAAGCATTTCTTAGGTGATATGGATGATTGGGGTGGTGGATTCCTTAAGGAATGGGGGAGCCAACATTTCGTGGAGCCTCATGATATCAGCCATTGCGGTGAATGTAACTTGGGGTGTGAAACTAATGTATGTGCGGAACTAATGTAAGTCATGAACTTATGTATGTGTGGAACTAATGTAAGTCATGAACTTATGTATGTGCGGAATCAATGTATGTGGTGGTTGAACTTATGTATGTCAGGAAGTTATGATAAAAACTGAAACTATGTAAGTTACAAAAGTAACAAAAACCACATAAGTTACAAAAAAACAGAGAAGTGAATTTCATAGCGCCCTAGTTTAAGGTGCCATGTTAGTAAGTATGGCGCCCTTGGCCCGGGCGTCGTACATGGCGCCCAGAAAAAATACATGGTGCCCCCAACATCAGGAGCTTAAAATATTTTGGACTTAGCCATTTTCGACGACCATGGCGCCCTGGGATGGGGCGTCGTGATGTCGACGACCATGGCGCCCTAGCTTAAGGCGCCATGCTGTCAACTGGCCCAGTTCTATTTTTGTTTTTTATTTTGATGAGAATGCTACAAAGTTTTGGACAATAAGTGTTGACAGACATAAATGACACACATCAAAGTTTCCAACAAATAAATCTTGACAAACATAAGTTTACGACATCAAGTTTTTGACAAATACTACAAGTCCTTGACAAATATAAGTTCATGACATCAAGTTTTGGACAAATACTACAAGTCCTCGACAAACATAAGTTCACGACATCAAGTTTTGGACAAATACTACAACTCCTCGACATACATCAACTTGACGAAAAATGCAGCATTTCCTTCCTTTTCCCCTCTTAGTTGTTGCAGCATCCTTCCTCTTCACAAAGTTCCTTCTCCTCTGCAGCTACGGCACCTCCTCTTCCTCCTCCTCCTCCTCTGAGGCGGCCTCGGTCACCGGGTCCTTATGTGACTTCCTTGCATATTTGCCCGGAGTATACTTTCCACGCATTTGACTAGGCTGAGGCGCATCTGGCATCTATGAGGTATTAGTCTCATCATGCGTCTATTCATACCCCTCCTCCCCCTCGTCATCAACCAATTCGTCGGCTTGGTGCTGGGTGCCACTTGATGATGATCTCGATCTCGAAGCAATAGGGACGGCGACATCGATGGAACGACAGCCCAGTAGAGCACCAAGGCCACGTGCCCAAAACATGCTCCGCTATGAAATTGACATATCATGAAGTTAGGAGATATGCCTCAAAAATGTGTATGGAAAGCAAAATATCAAATGTCATACCTTAACAAAAGCTTAAGCTTCTTGTATGACTCTTCACCTGGAGGGTACTTGAGTGCCTCGCCGGCGCCGTTGACATGCTTCGAGAGCTTGTTTTGCTGCTAGACACACTAGGACAAATCATTTTTGCACAATGTAGGCAACCATATAGAGATAACGGTAACTTACCACAAAGCGGATAGGTGGCGCCGATTCATACCGTCTACCATCTCTAATAAGCCTGTTGTACTCCATATTGGCCATCCGACCAAAACCTGGATTGGGTTCATGTAATATGTCCCCTGGCTAAAATGAGGGTGCGTTAAGTCGAGTACGTGCAATGGAACAAAAGCACACGAGATAATTGTTGAATGATTCAGTATCAAAAGGTCGTGGGGGAGTCTTAGAAGTCGGTTGACGCAATGAAAGCTCAATCTTATTGAGCTTGTGCTTGAATTCCTGGATATACATGTCATGCTCTCGATCCCATTTTTTATACTCTTTTGCTTCATCTTGTCGAGACTGCATAGCATTTGACAAATGCATTTTTTGTTACTATCTTGAAAACGATGGAGAAAGCATTTGAAGTGCTAAGCACTTACCTATGCAAATGTAGCAAAGTGTCCTTGTACTTCGGCGGGGTCTCTTGAAATAAGCCAAACAATGTCATAACTCATTGTTGCTGATAAAACTCAACAACGTAATAACAAATCAACAGGAAACACATCCGCCATAGGTGTGCTTCATGTAGACACTTTTGGGTTAAGTCTGAAAGTAATAAAACCAGCTCCCCTACCAATATTGTCGTCCGTTCCGTATGGTTCCCAGGTCACCTATAAACAAAGATTAAGAAAAAACTATATTGTTAGTATGATTTTTGGAAAACCGAAGAAACCGAAGAGACATAGCAAGAAGCTACTAAGATAACCTGCTTCTTGGTCATGATGTCGAGCTCATTGCAGTAGTGTAAATACATGGTCTTTGAATTGCCAACAAAACCTTCAACCTTGTCCCACTTAGACGCCCATGTAGGCATACGGTCCGGGTCATCATGATCATCCCACGGGTCGTAACCCTTTGGTGTCGGCCGCCCCACTGGAAAGTGCTCCCAACTCCAGATCGATAAGAGAAGCATCGGACCATCGATGTTGGCTTCCTTTGAATCTACGATGTTTCTTGGATTCGCGCCTTTACGGCACGCCTCGTCCAGCTACACACAAACAAGAAATATGTCATTACAAACTAGAGAAAGTTTCTACATGGTGTACACACTATTACAAGCAAAACTACTTACCTGACGATACAAATAAGCCAACGCTGCCATACCCCAGCTGAGTCCATGCTCTCACATAGCAAACAGCTTAAGCCACATAAAGGAAGCGTTCACGCCAGTACCGTCATAGAAAAGAGTCTGGCTGACTACATACCACAAGTATGCTCTGGTATACTGCTCCACTGTTTCCATCATCCGCATCAGTCGGCCATTCCCCAAAGTTTTCAGCAATCCAATGATAACTTGCATCGGCGGACTTACCTTGTACCCTTGGCTCCCTCCCTATGAGTCCAACCATAATTTCACGCCATCCATCAGAATCTATGCTAAAACAAATAGGCTCTCCTTTGATAGGATGTCCAGTGATTAGAGAAACATCATGCAAAGTGACAGTCATCTCCCCAGCACAGAAGTGAAAAGTATGTGTCTCAGGGCATCATCGATCAACGAGTGCCGTGATCACACAAGGGTTCATCTTCGGCATCGAACGAGACACGAGTGAGATGAAAGGGAGAAGTCCGGTCTTCCGGATATACTCTGTGTATCGCTCGTCATACTCCATCTTGTCATGAACCGAACCAGACCTCAGGTGAAGCTAATCAAAAACCCTTCCTTCATCTGCCATGAACCGTCCATGATGCAATTGATCGTACAATGGATGGATAAGAGAAGCCATCCTGCAAATTACAAATGTATATGGTAAGGCTTGTTGTCATTTGCAAATATCCGCACTAATGCAAAAACATACATACATGTGCAAAATTTCTACACTAATACTTCTTCCATACACCATATATGTGCATATAATTTTCTACAATATCATACACCATATATTTGCAAATATCCATCCTTCTGCCTTCCTTAATTTTACACTAATTCTTCCATACACCATATATGTGCGTACACATCATAACCAAATTCGTAGCACTTTCATAAAAATTCCATATCATACATATCCTAAATCATAGTAATCCCTACATTATCACACCAAAATCCAATGATAATTTCAAGAAAAGGATGAACTAGGATTTCACCCAAATCAATCAAATGCAGAGATTTCAACCAATAGAAAAAGGGGAAAGGGAGGAGAATACCTTCGGGATTGGAAGGACAATCGGATCCACTGATTTTTGGCTCAGATCCGCAGCACTTGAGTAGGGAGAGGGAGGGGCGAATTAAGGGGCGTCATGGTGGGGGAAAGAAACAGAGAGGGCGAAAGAACGAAGCAGAGAGGAGAGGATGCGGGCAGGGATAAGTGAAGGGGTATGGCGCCCCAGGGTGGGGCGTCCTGCTACAGAGCATGGCACCCTGGTCCGTGGCGTCATGCACCCAAGGCCAGCCGATGTGGCAGTCAGCGCTGACGTATATGGCGCCCTTGACCGGGGCGTTATGTAATCTAGCATGGTGCCCCGCGCGCGGGCGTCATGCAGGTAGTACCATTTTGTGAAATATTTTGAAAATGGGGTCATTTTGTGCTGAACTTTGGCCTAAGGGCCATTTTTCGATTTTCACGCATTGTACTATGTGCAATTTCGAGGGCCGAGGCAGTGCGGGTGGTGCGTTAATGCGTAGCCCACATATGGTTATGCAATTAGGCTAAAACAAAATGGAGAAGGGGCAGGCCGAAGGCCCACATTAGAACCCATTGGCTTTGTCACGAGTCAGGCACCGTCACTGCCGCTAAATCCTATTTGGCGCTAAAGGCGCCCGCTACAAGTCTTTTCACTAACGGGCGCATACCCCAAAGTTTTCACCAATCCAATGATAACTTGCATCGGCGGACTTACCTTGTACCCCTGGCTCCCTCCCTATGAGTCCAACCATAATCTCACGCCATGCATCAGAATCTATGCTAAAACAAATAGGCTCTCCTTTGATAGGAAGTCCAATGATCAGAGAAACATCATTCAAAGTGACAGTCATCTCCCTAGCATAGAAGTGAAAAGTATGTGTCTCAGGGCACCATCGGTCAACGAGTGCCGTGATCACACAAGGGTTCATCTTCGGCACGAGACACGAGTGAGATGAAAGGGAGAAGTCCGGTCTTCCGGATATACTCTGTGTATCGCTCGTCATACTCCATCTTGTCATGAACTGAACCGGACCTCAGGTGAAGCTGATCAAAACCCCTTCCTTCATCTGCCATGAACCATCCACGATGCAATTGATCGTAGGATGGATGGATAAGAGAAGCCATCCTGCAAATTACAAATGTATATGGTAAGCCCCGTTGTCACTTGCAAATATCGACACTAGTGCAAAAACATACATACATGTGCAAAATTTCTACACTAATACTTCTTCCATACACCATATATGTGCATATAATTTTCTACAATATCATACACCATATATTTGCAAATATCCATCCATCCGCCTTCCTAATTTTACACTAATTCTTCCATACACCATATATGTGAGTACACATCATAACCAAATTCGTAGCACTTTCATAAAAATTCCATATCATGCATATCCTAAATCATAGTAATCCCTACATTATCACACCAAAATCCAATGATAATTTCAAGAAAAGGATGAACTAGGATTTCACCCAAATCAATCAAATGCAGAGATTTCAACCAATAGAAAAAGGGGAAAGGGAGGAGAATACCTTCGGGATTGGAAGGACAACCAGATCCACTAATTTTTGGCTCAGATCTGCAGCACTCGAGTGGGGAGAGGGAGGGGCGAATTAAGGGGCGTCATGGTGGGGGAAAGAAACAGAGAGGACGAAAGAACAAAGCAGAGAAGAGAGGATGTGGGCAGGGATAAGTGAAGGTGTATGGAGCCCCAGGGCGGGGCGTCGTGCTACAGAGCATGGCGCCCTGGTCCCTGGCGTCATGCACCCAAGGCCAGCCGATGTGGCAGTCAGCGCTGACGTGTATGGCGCCCTTGACCAAGGAGTTATGTAATCTAGCATGGTGCCCCGCGCGCGGGCGTCATGCAGGTAGGACTATTTTGTGAAATATTTTAAAAACGGGGTCATTTTATGCTGTACTTTGGCCTAAGGGCCATTTTTCGATTTTCAAGCATTGTACTATGTGCAATTTCGAGGGCCGAGGCAGTGCGGGTCGTGCGTTAATGCGTAGCCCACATATGGTTATGCAACTAGGCTAAAACAAAATGGAGAAGGGGCAGGCCGAAGGCCCACATTAGAACCCATTGGATTTGTCACGAGTCAGGCATCGTCACCGCCGGTAAATCCTATTTGGCGCTAAAGGCGCCCGCTACAAGTCTTTTCACTAACGGGCGCATACCCCAAAGTTTTCAGCAATCCAATGATAACTTGCATCGCGGACTTACCTTGTACCCCTGGCTCCCTCCCTATGAGTCCAACCATAATCTCACGCCATCCATCAGAATCTATGCTAAAACAAATAGGCTCTTCTTTGATAGGAAGTCCATTGATCAGAGAAACATCATGCAAAGTGACAGTCATCTCCCCAGCACATAAGTGAAAAGTATGTGTCTCAGGGCACCATCGGTCAACGAGTGTCGTGATCACACAAGGGTTCATCTTCGGCATCGAACGAGACACGAGTGAGATGAAAGGGAGAAGTCCGGTCTTCCGGATATACTCTGTGTATCGCTCGTCATACTTCATCTTGTCATGAACCGAACCGGACCTCAGGTGAAGCTGATCAAAAACCCTTCCTTCATTTGCACGCGACGACCACCCCACCAGATCCCTTAGTGTGATCGCTTAACTGTTTTCCCGTCTTTTATTTCTTCTTCTTTTCCATTTTTCCCTGTTTTTTTCAAATTCGCTAAACTTTTTTCCTTTTTTTTTTGAGTAACTCTAAACTTTTTCCCTTGATGAATATTTCTCACTCGTTTAGCTGGGCCAGCCAGCCAGCCCAGCCAGCCAGCGAGCGTTGCTGGGCCAGGCCCATGCAAGCTACGCAGCGGGCGCTGGCTTGGCTAATGGGCGCTAAAGGCGCCGAGGAGGAGGTCTCGTCACTGCCACACGTTGCCAACGTCATGCCCCGCTGGCTACTGCTGCCGCCGCCGCCGTCGCCGGCGGCGGTGCGCTCGGCCCGCCGCTGCCTTCCCTCCGTTACCTTTCCTCTCCAGGGTGTATCAGGCCGGCGCTTCGTCGCGCCTTCGTCTTCATACCCCGCCAATAATCTCTGGGGATGGTGCACCATCCGCCCCTACGCCATCGGCGTGTCGCCACGAGCTACCCTGCCGGAGCTCCGCCTGACTGACGGTAACCCATTTCCTCTCATGTCCCCTTTCTTCTTCTTTGTAATGCTCCCTCTGTTTCATATTAATTTGCATATTAGTTATGTCTTAAGTTAAAATTTTTAGTAAATTTATATTAAAAAATGTCAACATCTACAATATAAAATAGAAACAATATGAAAAACATGTATTCCATGATGGATCTATGATATTCATTTGGTATTGTGAATATCGATATTTTTCTGTAATCTTGATCACTAATTGTTGAAGTACTATTTGTGCTTGTAAGACCACGCTTTCATATGCAAGAGCAAGTGTGCGAAGAATTGTAGCCCACGAGATATTTCTTGATGTGCAATTCTCGACGGCGACCGGCAAACAATGCTGAATAATCCTCGCTCTTGTACCTTGTGTGGTCCTAGAATCATCAACGTTCCGGGCAAAGCTGGACACTCAGACTCCTGCAAATGTGATGACCGATGAGCTTATCTTGAACAAAAACCACACAAAAAAGTCAGAGCAGTGTTAGATCGTCCAAGGCTCCAAGCATCTTCATGCCATTCTCCTTCTCTTCATTGGCTCCATATGAAAGCAGCTCCTTCCTTTTGATCATAGGGTGAAAGAAGTCTGAATAGGTATGACTCCCCTCCCAGTTTTCGTCCTCCTGTCATTGGTTTGTTTCTGCATATCCGATGACCGCCTTACTACCGCAAAACCGCTCAATGCCCGCGACAAGCTCGTTTCGAGCGGCGGTGTCTTTGCTCTTGGCTTCTTCACCCCGGCAAACTCAACTGCGGACACATACATCGGCATATGGTACAACAAGATTCCCCAGCCCACTTATGTGTGGGTTGCTAACCGCGACAACCCAATCAAGAATGGTTCTCCTGGGAAGCTGGTTATGAGCAGCAACTCTGACCTTGTCTTGTCTGACTCCCAAGGCCGCACTCTCTGGACAACTACAAACAACTTCACATCCGCAACCACGGGAACTGCTGCTATACTGTTTGACTCCGGAAACTTGGTCATCCAGTTGCCGAACGGCAAACACATATGGCAGAGCTTCGATTACCCAACCGACACCGCCCTCCCTGACATGGTTTTACCACTGAGCACAAATGATGGTATCTTGAGGCGCCTCGTTGCTTGGAAGGGCCCTGATGACCCGGCCACCAGCGACTACTCCATGGGTGCTGACTCCAGCTCAGACCTCCAGGTTGTCATCTGGAATGGGACGAGACCATATTGGCGCAGCTCTCCGTGGGATGGGTCATTGGTCTCTGCCCTGTATCAAAGCATTACTGGCTTCATCGTAACTGAAACAATTGTCGACAGAGGGGGTGAGTTATACATGACATTCACCGTCTCCGAGGGATCACCAAGCATGCGCATGATGCTGGACTACAAGGGCACTTTTAAATTTCTGGCGTGGAACAGCAACTCATCATCATGGGAGGCTTTCATAGAGCATCCTAGTCCTATCTGTGAACGCTACGCCTATTGCGGACCATTTGGCTACTGTGATGCCGCTGAACCAGTTCCGAAATGCAACTGCCTCAGTGGGTTTGAGCCTGATGGCGTTAACTTCTCCAGAGGGTGTCGGAGAAAGGAGGATCTGAAATGTGGTAAAGACAATAATTTCTCGACTCTGAGAGGTATGAAGACACCTGACAAGTTCTTGTATGTCAGGAATAGAAGCTTTGACCAATGCACAGAAGAGTGCAGACGCAGTTGCTCTTGCTCCGCGTATGCTTATGCTGACCTGAAAAATGGCAGCAGGGCTGCGGACCAGTCGAGGTGCTTAATTTGGTTGGGAGAGCTTGTTGACACAGGGAAATTTCGTGATGGTGGTGGTGAGAATCTGTACCTCCGCCTTGCCAGTTCAACAGGTATATATCTTTCCTTGCGCTTATTGATTGTACAGTGTGATCTTTCCCCTTTAGGGCTTGTTTGGTTGCAAAGGGTTTGAAGTGGATTGGGGAGGATTAAATCCTCTATAAGTGAAAATCCACCTCAATCCCCTCCAAACCTCTCCAATCCTCTCCAAGAGAGGTTGAACCGAACATAGCCTTATGTTGAATTCTAGATCTGGTTAGGCTGACATACTAATCAGGACAACTGCAAAACTTGCAAGAAATGCTGTTAAATTTTGGAAGCATCGTCCTCTTGCTGGACTATATATCTGGCTTTGTACAAAGAGAGTAAGTTATTGAAGATTGTACTCCTGTAATGGCTAGATGTGGTTAGGAAACTTAGGATGTCATAATAATCTCAACAAACACAACACTTGCGAGTAATGCATATTAAATTTTGAAAGCATCATTCTCTTGCTGGACTATATCTTTGGCTTTCTGCAGTTGACAATGAGAGTAATGTATTGAAGACTATACTCCCAATAGTGGCTATTCTGCTGATACTCACATCCATCTGCCTTGTATGGATATGCAAGTCAAGAGGTATAGCAAGATTTACTTCACTTTTTAGGATGCAAGTTTTATTAAGTATTCGTAAAAAATATATTCATACTAGTTATTCCTGTCAGTGTCAGGTAAACAACGAATCAAGGAGATTAAGAACAAACATACACGACAGCACTTGCAAAATTCCAAATTGAACGAACTTGAGAATGAAAGTATAGACCTTCCATATATCTGCTTTGAAGACATTGTTACTGCAACAGACAATTTCTCAGACTACAAATTGCTTGGGAAAGGTGGCTTTGGAAAAGTTTACAAGGTAACAAGAAATTTTAGTCTCATTGTTGATAACACTTTTAGCCTTCTTTTTGCTCAAGGATGATGTGTTTGTGTAGGGACTATTAGGAGGTGGTGGTAAGGAAGTTGCTGTCAAAAGGCTTAGTAAAAGTTCCGGCCAAGGGGCCGACGAGTTCAGAAATGAAGTTGTTCTAATTGCCAAATTACAGCATAGAAACTTAGTTAGACTTCTTGGTTACTGCACTCATGAAGATGAGAAGTTATTGATATATGAATACTTACCTAACAAAAGCTTGGATGCCTTCCTTTTTGGTATGTTCTGACTTATGGTCACGTCCCGCACAACATTATGTGACGGTCGTTAATATAATTTTTCTTTTTTTGCAAGATGCAACAAGAAATTTTGTGCTTGATTGGCTGACTCGGTTCAAGGTAATTAAAGGGATAGCGAGAGGGCTTCTTTATCTCCACCAAGATTCAAGGTTAACAATAATTCATAGGGATCTCAAAGCAAGCAATGTCTTGTTAGATGCAGAAATGAACCCTAAAATATCAGATTTTGGTATGGCAAGGATATTTGGAGGAAATGAGCAACAAGCGAACACTATACGCATTGTTGGGACGTAGTAAGTAATATATGCACCTGGTAAGGCTTAACATGCTAGTTCTCTACAGCTTAACTAATTCAAGTTCCGTGGAATGATTAAAACAGTGGTTACATGTCTCCTGAATATGCAATGGAAGGTTCCTTTTCTGTCAAGTCTGACACGTATAGCTTTGGCGTTCTACTGTTGGAGATTGTAAGCGGGTTAAAGATCAGTTCAGCCCATTTCATGACAGACTTTACAAACCTTGTAGCTTACGTAAGTAAACTAAAATGCTCTAACATTCAACAACTCAAACAATCATACTAACTTAAGGATTTGATTGGTTTAGGCCTGGAGCTTATGGAAAGATGGAAATGCAAGAGAATTGGTGCACTCGTCCATTGTGGAGAACTGTCCACTTCATGAAGTTATACGATGTATTCATATAGGTCTCTTGTGTGTTCAAGACAATCCAAATGCCAGGCCGCTCATGTCATCCACTGTGTTCATGCTAGAAAATGAAACGGCCCCGCTTCCTACTCCGAAGGAGCCTCTATACTTTAGGCGACGATATGATGAGGTTGAAGACCAAAGAGATACCATGGGAATAACCCTGAATAAGATGACTATCACTATGCAAGAGGGGCGTTAGATGTTTAATTCATTGTTCTTCTTTTTTGTAAACTTCTCTAGTTTGTACAGGTGAACAGTTCAGCAATTTATCTTCCTATGGACAAATAAACAATCTATTGAGTACATTGTAATCCTGGTTGTGGTTTATTTTCTTAGATGGTTTCCATGTTTGGAATTTCCCTATTTTGCTCATATGTTTCTCACCTTGCCAAGTGGAAGAGGCTGCCTGATCATGTGCGGATCACTGCTTACATGTGTTTTATCTTCAAATGAATTTTCTGTATCCAGCTTCCTTGGTTAGTCAACGGGTCTGAAACTCTGAATTGCTAATTTGGTAGCGAGGCTGCTAGTAATTATATGTTCTCTTTGAGCCGGCATCTTAGCGTAAAATCCATTTTTTATCTTATGCTGCTAGTGCCAAGTAAGCTAGATTTACACGCCCGAAGTCTGACAATAGTAACATTTTATTTATTCAGGTAGAGTGGGCAAAACTTCAGGCATGGAGAACTATTGAAAGTTCAAGTTCAACCTGAACAGAGAAGTAATGGAAAAGTCGGGCTTCTGTGAATCTCTCAGTATCTATAAGAAAGGTAGAAAGATCCATTTAAGTGATCTTGAAGTGGTATAAATTGCCAGCCTAACTTATCCCGAATCATATATACCTCCTCTGTAGTCTCATACATCACATTAAAATATTTAGCCACTACATCTGCATCACCTCTTTCATAGTTTCATCATTGAGATAGTATTGTTTCCACTTCAAAACAATAATCTTGAAGTGCGCGTGCATACTGTCAATTGTGATGGCCTGGTAACTTTAGGATATTTTTCTTTTCAAAAGACAGGTCTTCAGTATATCCATGGTGCTTCCGGAGAATCATAAAGGTGCTGAATTTGACTGTGGGTCTCCGCATGATCTGATGTTGTTGAACATTGTAAGTGGGTTGAAGATCAGCTCACCTCACCATACTATGAGGGATTTGGCAAACTCAAGTACAACACAGCGGATAAAAATACTATGACTGATTATCCTCGACCATGTTTCAGGCATGGAACTTACTGAAAGAAGGAATTCTGGGGATTTCCTGGACACGGTGCTTCTGAAGAGCTGTTCACAGCATCAAGTGTTCATATTGGGCTCTTGTGTGCCAGGCCACTCATGTCTATGCTGGACAGTGAGGCCGTGGCACTCACAACACCAGAGCAGCCTCTGTACTTTGTTGGAAGGAGGCATGAAGCAGAAGAAGCAAGGGAGGACTCTGTTAACAACGCACACCTGGCGACGCTACCAGGGAGCTAGAAGCTTATGATTCCTTGCAGTGAGGTAACATGAGTGCCCCGGAACATCAAAGGGAAGCAGATTATGATTAACTGCCAAGTGGGTTTCAGTGGCCAACTGCTGGTGGAGAATCCTCTTTCCCGTTCCTGTCGTGTCCTCTTTCAATGGTTGGTCTAAAATCAATACTGATGCTTGCTCTGATCCATTGACTGCTCAATCTTGTTTTGGTGCTATCTTTCGGAACAGCACTGGTCGGACGGTTCTTGCTGCTTGGACTCATTGCCCAGTATGGGAAACTGCTGGAAGTTCAGCTTCGTCCTTAACAAAAAGTCAGAAAAGTGGTGCTTCCTTGAATCTCCCAGTGTCCATCAGAAAGGTAGAAAGGTTATTTCAAGTGATCTTGAACCTGTAAGACGACCATAGTAAAGCTCAACTCACCCGGAATCATATATACCTTCTCTGAAGTTTCAGGTATCACATTAAAATATTTAGCCGTTGCATTTGCACGATTTCTTTAATAGTTTCATCGCTGAGGTAGTATCCTTTTCATTTCAAAATGATAATCTTGAAGTCCGTGTGCATACTGTCAATTGTGACCTTCTGGTAACTTTGAGAAATCCTTTTCAAAAGTCATGTCTTCTGTTTATCCATGGTGCCGCCGAAGAATATAAGATAAAGGGGTTGAACTTTACTGTACTCTCTGCACGATCTGATGTTGTCGAACTTTGTCTTGTATGCTGGCTTTATGAGTTCGACCGTTACACTAACTTAGAGTGCTGAGCTGCACGGGGGTAGCTTTCATTGAAGATGAAAACAGAGTCAAATTCAAACCTTAACACTAATTATTTTTGTCGCAAGAAACAGAGTCAAGTTCTATGACAATTGACAAGTGTACAAAATTCTTTTGCCCCAAGAACAGGACAATCAGAGATTCAACTTTACATCCATGCCACAGGAAAATTTGTGGGCCAAGGAGAAAAGTAATACTACATTTTATATATCTCTTCCAAGTACTTTATTGCAATCTAAATATTCCCCTACGATGTTCAGTTGGCATGAAATGGTTGCAGCTAGTTTCTAAATATGAGATTGCATATATCCCACTACGATTTTATGCCAACCATCCCACTACGATGTTCAGTTTCCTATTAAAAAATAAAAACTGGTGCTTTACTCTTTTCATTTCAGCAGTCATCCACACAGATAGACGCAGCAAGACCTAAAAAGTGTATTGGAAATTGGTGCGATAGCACCAAAAACCCCAAAGAAAAAAAGCCTGTTGCTAGGGCAAAGGATCTGAAATGTGGTAGTGACAGTAATTTCTCGACCTTGAGAGGTATAAAGACACCCGACAAGTTCTTGTATGTCAGGAACAGAAGCTTTGACCAATGCACAGCAGAGTGCAGCCGCAATTGCTCTTGCTCCGCGTATGCTTATGCTAACCGAAAAATGGAAGCGGGGCTGTGGACCAGTCAAGGTGCTCGTGCTTTGCATTTGGGCGCCCGTTCTTTGTATTGAGTATATTGTGTATGCGTATATTATGTATTGGGCCCATCTCCCATTTCTTCTGTATAGTCGAGGTAGTGGCTCTCCTCTGTACTCATATATATGTGTCTGATGCACCGATCAATGCATTGTGTTTGTACAGCCTATACTTCATATTCTACATGGTATCTATCGTAGGTCGGTCGACCTAACCCTAGCTGCTGCCGCCGCCGCCGCTGCTTTCCCACCCGCCGCCGCCACCCGCCGCCTAGCGCCCTCTGCGACGCTGCCACCGCCGCCGGTCGCCGCTAGCTCGCCCACCTCAGGCCGCCGCCACCAGCCGCCGCGACTCGCCGTCTCTGTCGCCCGTCGTCGCTGCACTCTGCTCCCCCGCTTCCGCAACCTCCTCCTCCCAACCCTAACCCTAGCCGCCGTCGCCGCTCCCTCCCGCGGTCACACCTGCCGCCTCCGTCGCTCTCCGTAGCCAACGTCGCTGTCCCGTGTCGCCGCCCTTCCCCACCCCCCTTCTGCCCTTTCTCCTTTTATCCGCCGCCGTCGCTCTCCGTAGCCGACGTCACTGTCCCGTGTCGCCGCCCTTCCCCACCCCTGCTTTCGCCCTTTCTCCTTCTAGACGCCGCTGCCGCTATTCTCCATAGCCGCCGTCGCCGCGCCACCTCCGCTCCCTAAGGCCACCACCGCATCCAGTCGCCGCCGCCGCCCATCCCCACCGCCGCCGCCGCGACCACTCGCCCGCGCCGCCGCCACTCCTCTGGCAGTCGCCACCTAGGCCGTCGCCACGCCCACTCCAGCCACCGCCGCCTCCCTGGCCGCCGCCGCGCCTCCTACCCCAGCCACCGATGTCGCCGCTTCAATGTCTTCTGCCGCGTCATTTGCCTTCGGCCCCATGTACGCGGGCGTGCCGGCTCCCTTCACCCACATGCAGCTGGCCCCGTCAATGGCCGGCGGCCATGCTCCGCCTGCCCTGGTTCAGTCCCTCGGCGGCTACACCACGCCGCAGGCTTTCCCGGCGAGCCATCCGGCCTACTTCGACGTGCTGCAGCAGCCAGCCGATGCCGGCTCCGCGGCTCTGCCCGCCCCGCCGATGGCCGGCGGCGCTTGGTACATGGACTCGGGCGCCAACGCCCACATGACGTCTCATCCTGGTACCCTAACCTCTTTCACTCCAGTTCATACTCCTACTCGCATCACCGTTGGTAACGGTTCCTCTCTACCTATCACACATGTTGATCATACTTCGTTTCCTTCTACATCTACGCCTGTCACCATGTCTAATGTTCTTGTTTCTCCCGATTTAGTTATGAACCTTGTCTTTGTTCGTCGTCTTGCTCATGAGAATCCCATTACCGTTGAATATGATGATGTCGGTTTTTCTGTGAAGGACGTCTGTACTCGGATGGTCCTTCATCGTTGTGATAGTCCTGAGGAGCTCTATCCGGTGGACTCCTCCGCCACCGCCTCTGCCACCCCAGTCGCCCTCTCCGCAGGTGTCGACCTTTGGCGTGCTCGTTTGGGACACCCGAACCCCACCACTTTGCGTCGAATTCTTCAGAGTTTTTCATTCTTATGCAATAAGATCGCCGACCATACTTGTGAGGCTTTTCGTCTTGGCAAGCACGTTCGTCTTCCCTTTAGCGCCTCTACCACTATTTCCACTTTTCCGTTTCAGTTATTGCATAGTGATGTTTGTGTTGGGGAACGTAGTATTTCAAAAAAATTCCGACGATCACACAAGATCTATCTAGGAGAAGCATAGCAACGAGCGGGGAGAGTGTGTCCACATACCCTCGTAGACCGAAAGCGGAAGCGTTAGTTTAACGCGGTTGATGTAGTCGAACGTCTTCTCGATCCGACCGATCAAGCACCGAACAGACGGCACCTCCGAGTTTTGCACACGTTCAGCTCGATGACGTCCAACTCTTGATCCAGCAAAGTGTCGAGGGAGAGTTCCGTCCGCACGATGGCGTGGTGACGGTGATGGTGAAGTGATCCGCGCAGGGCTTCGCCTAAGCACTACGTGAATATGACCGGAGGCTTAAACTATGGAGGGGGGCGTCGCACACCGCTAACAATGTTTGTTGTGTTCTAGGGGTGCCCTCCCCACATATATAAAGGAGGGAGAGGGAGGGAGGCAGCCTAGGGCGCGCCCAAGTAGGAGGAATCCTACTTGGGCCCCTAGTCCAATTCGCCCCCCCACTACCATATTTGGACAACGGGGAAAGGAAGGAGGGGGGGAAGGAAGTAGGAGTCCTACTTCATACTTTCCTTTTCCTCCTCTCTTTTCCCTTTCTCCCCACGTGGCTGGCCCTATTGGGGCGCACCAGCCCCTTGTGGGCTGGTGTGTTCCCTTACTTGGCCCATTAAGCCCATATCTTGAAGGAAATATGCCCTAGAGGCAATAATAAAGTTATTATTTATTTCCTTATTTCATGATAAATGTTTATCATTCATGCTATAATTGTATTAACTAGAAACTTAGTACATGTGTGAATACATAGACAAACACAATGTCACTAGTATGCCTCTACTTGACTAGCTCATTGAATCAAAGATGGTTGTGTTTCCTAACCATAGACATGAGTTGTCATTTGATTAACGGGATCACATCATTAGAAAATGATGTGATTGACTTGACTCATTCCGTTAGCTTACCACTTGATCATTTAGTATGTTGCTATTGCTTTCTTCGTGACTTATACATGTTCCTATGACTATGAGATTATGCAACTCCCGTTTACCGGAGGAACACTTTGTGTGCTACCAAACGTCACAACGTAACTGGGTGATTATAAAGGTGCTCTACAGGTGTCTCCAAAGGTACTTGTTGAGTTGGCGTATTTCGAGATTAGGATTTGTCACTCCGATTGTCGGAGAGGTATCTCTGGGCCCACTCGGTAATGCACATCACTATAAGCCTTGCAAGCATTGTAACTAATGAGTTAGTTGCGGGATGATGTATTGCGGAATGAGTAAAGAGACTTGCCGGTAACGAGATTGAACTAGGTATTGAGATACCGATGATCGGATCTCGGGCAAGTAACATACCGATGACAAAGGGAACAACGTATGTTGTTATGCGGTTTGAACGATAAAGATCTTCCTAGAATATGTGGGAGCCAATATGAGCATCCAGGTTCCGCTATTGGTTATTGACCGGAGACGTGTCTCGGTCATATCTACATAGTTCTCGAACCCGTAGGGTCCGCACGCTTAAAGTTTGGTGATGATCGGTATTATAAATTTTGTGCTTTGATATACCGAAGGTAGTTTGGAGTCCCTGATATGATCACTGGCATGACGAGGAGTCTTGAAATGGTTGAGATGTAAAGATCGATATATTGGATGACTATGTTTGGACACTGGAAGGGTTCCGGAAGGTTTCGGGCATATACCGGAGTACCGGGGGGTTATTGGAACACCCCGGGGAGTTAATTGGGCCTCATGGGCCTTAGTGGGAGAAGAGGAGGGGCGGCCAAGGGCAGCCGCGCGTCCCCTTCCCCTCTAGTCCTAATTGGACAAGGAGGGGGGCGGCGCCCCCCTTTCCTTCTCTTCCTCTCTCCCTTCCTTTCCCCCTCCTACTCCAACTAGGAAAAGAGGGAGTCCTACTCCCGGTGGGAGTAGGACTCCTCCCTGGCGCGCCCTCCTCTTGGCCGACCGCCTCCTTCCCCTGGTCCTTTATATACGGGGCAGGGGGGCACCTCTAGACACAACAATTGATCTCTTGATCTCTTAGCCGTGTGCGGTGCCCCCCTCCACCATATTCCACCTCGGTCATATCGTAGCGGTGCTTAGGCGAAGCCCTGCATTGGTAGCAACATCATCACCATCATCACGCCATCGTGCTGATGGAACTCTCCCTCAAAGCTCGGCTGGATCGGAGTTCAAGGGATGTCATCGAGTTGAACGTGTGCTAAACTTGGAGGTGCCATACGTTCGGTACTTGGATCGGTCGGATCGTGAAGATGTACGACTACATCAACCGCATTGTGCTAACGCTTCCACTTACGGTCTACGAGGGTACGTGGACGACACTCTCCCCTCTCGTTGCTATGCATCATCATGATCTTGCGTGTGCATAGGAAAATTTTCAAATTACTACGTTCCCCAATAGTGGCATCCGAGCCAGGTTAATTTATGCGTAGATGTTATATGCACGAGTAGAACACAAGTGAGTTGTGGACGATACAAGTCATACTGCTTACCAGCATGTCATACTTTGGTTCGATGGTATTTTTGGATGAAGCGGCCCGGACCGACATTACGCGTACGCTTACGCGAGACTGGTTCTACTAACGTGCTTTGCACATAGGTGGCTGGCGGGTGTCAGTTTCTCCAACTTTAGTTGAACCGAGTGTGGCTACGCCCGATCCTTGAGAAGGTTAAAACAACACTAACTTGACGAAATACCGTTGTGGTTTTTATGCATAGGTAAGAACGTTTCTTGCTAAGCCCGTAGCAGCCACGTAAAACTTGCAACAACAAAGTAGAGGACGTCTAACTTGTTTTTGCAGGGCATGTTGTGATGTGATATGGGCAAGACGTCATGAGATATAAGTTGTTGTATGAGATGATCATGTTTTGTTGAAGTTATCGTCAACTGGCAGAAGCCTTATGGTTGTCCCTTTATTGCATAAGATGCAAGCGCCAAATAATTGCTTTACTTTATCGCTATGCGATAGCAATAGTTGCAAGAGCAAATAGTTGGCGAGACGACCATGTGACGACACATTGACATAGATCAAGATGATGGAGATCATGGTGTCATGCCGGTGACGGTGGAGATCATAACGATGCTTTGGAGATGGAGATCAAAGGCACAAGATGATGATGGCCATATCATGTCACATATTTTGATTGCATGTGATGTTTATCTTTTATACATCTTATTTTGCTTTGATTGACGGTAGCATTATAAGATGATCTCTCACTAAATTTCAAGGTATAATTGTTCTCCCTGAGTATGCACCGTTGCCAAAGTTCGTCGTGCCGAGACACCACGTGATGATCGGGTGTGATAAGCTCAACGTTCACCTACAACGGGTGCAAGCCAGTTTTGCACACGCAGAAATACTCATGTTAACTTGACAAGCCTAGCATATGCAGATATGGCCTCGGAACACTGGAGACCGAAAGGTCGAGCGTGAATCATATAGTAGATATGATCAACATAATGATGTTCACCACTGAAAACTACTCCATCTCACGTGATGATCGGACATGGTTTAGTTGATTTGGATCACGTGATGAGTTAGATGATTAGAGGGATGTCTATCTAAGTGGGAGTTCTTAAGTAATATGATTAATTGAACTTTAATTTATCATGAACTTAGTCCTGATAGTATTTTGCAAATAATGTTGTAGATCAATAGCTCGCGTTGTTGCTTCCCTATGTTTTATATGTGTTCCTAGAGAAAACTAAGTTGAAAAATGATAGTAGCAATGATGCGGACTAGGTTCGTGATCTGAGGTTTATCCTAATTGCTGCACAGAAGAATTATGTCCTTGATGCACCGCTAGGTGACAAACCTATTGCAGGAGCAGATGCAGAAGTTATGAACGTTTGGCTAGCTCAATATGATGACTACTTGATAGTTTAGTGCACCATGCTTAACGGCTTAGAATCGGGACTTCAAAGACGTTTTGAACGTCATGGACCATATGAGATGTTCCAGGAGTTGAATTTAATATTTCAAGCAAATACCCGAGTTGAGAGATATGAAGTCGCCAAAAAGTTCTATAGCTAAAAGATGGAGGAGAATTGCTCAACTAGTGAGCATGTGCTCAGATTGTCTGGGTACTACAATCGCTTGAATCAAGTGGGAGTTAATCTTCCAGATAAGATAGTGATTGACAGAGTTCTCTAGTCACCATCACCAAGTTAGTAGAACTTCGTGATGAACTATAGTATGCAAGGGATGACGAAAACGTTTCCCGAGCTTTTCATGATGATGAAATTGATGAAGGTAGAAATCAAGAAAGAGCATCAAGTGTTGATGATTAACAAGACCACTAGTTTCAAGAAAAGGGCAAAGGAAAAGAAAGGGAACTTCATGTAGAATGGCAAGCAAGTTATCACTCCCGCGAAGAAGCCCAAAGTTGGACCAAAGCCTGAAACTGAGTGCTTCTACTACAAAGGAAATGGTCACTGGAAGCAGAAATGCCCTGAATATTTGGTGGATAAGAAGGATGGCAAAGTGAACAAGGGTATATTTGATATACAGGTTATTGATGTGTACCTTACTAGTGTTTACAGTAGCCCCTGGGTATTTGATACTTGTTCGGTTGCTAAAAATTAGTAACTCGAAACAAGAGTTACAGAATAAACAGAGACTAGTTGAGGGTGAAGTGATGATGTGTGTTGGAAGTGGTTCCAAGATTGATATAATCATCATCGCACACTCCCTATACTTTCGGGATTAGTGTTAAACCTAAATAAATGTTATTTGGCATTTGCGTTGAGGATGAATATGATTTGATCATGTTTATTGTAATATGGTTATTCATTTAAAGTCAGAGAATAATTGTTGTTCTGTTTACATGAATAAAACCTTCGATGGTCATACACCCAATGAAAATAGTTTGTTGGATCTCGATCATAGTGATACACATATTCATAATATTGATGCCAAAAGATGCATAGTTGATAATGATAGTGCAACTTATTTGTGGCACTGCCGTTTGGGTCATATCGGTGTAAAGCACATGAAGAAACTCCATAAAGAAGGACTTTTGGAATCACTTGGTTATGAATCATTTGATGCTTGCGAACCGTGCCTTTTAGGCAAGATGACTAAAACTCCGTTCTCTAGAATAATGGAACGAGCTACTGACTTGTTGGAAATAATACATACCGATGTATGCAGTCTAATGAGTGTTGATGCTCGTGGCGGGTATCATTATTTTTTGACCTTCACAAATGATTTGAGCAGATATGAGTATATCTACTTAATGAAGCACAAGTCTGAAACATTTGAAAAGTTCAAAGAATTTCATAGTGAAGTGGAGAATCATCGTAACAAGAAAATAAAGTTTCTACAATTTGATCGTAGAGGAGAATATTTGAGTTACGAGTTTGGCCTTCATTTAAAAACAAGGTGGAATAGTTTCATAGCTCACGCCACATGGAACACCACAACGTAATGGTGTGTCCAAAACGTCGTAACCGCACTTTATTGGATATGGTGCGATCTATGATGTATCTTACTGATTTATCACTATCATTTTGGGGTTATATATTAGAGATAGTTGCATTCACTTTAAATAGGGCACCATCAAAATCCGTTGAGATGACGCCTTATGAATTGTGGTTTGGCAAGAAACCAAAGTTGTCATTTCTTGAAGTTTGGGCTGCGATGCTTATGTGAAAAAGTTTCAACCTGATAAGCTCAAACCCAAATCGGAGAAGTGCTTCTTCATAGAATACCCAAAGGAAACTGTTGGGTACACCTTCTATCACAGATCCGAAGGCAAAATATTCGTTGCTAAGATGGATCCTTTCTAGAGAAGGAGTTTCTCTCGAAAGAAGTGAGTGAGAGGAAAGTAGAACTTGATGAGGTAACTGTACCTGCTCCCTTATTGGAAAGTAGTTCTTCACAGAAACCGGTTCCTGTGACGACTACACCAATTAGTGAAGAAGCTAATGATGATGATCATGAAACTTCAGATCAAGTTACTACCGAACCTCGTAGGTCAACCAGAGTAAGATCCGCACCAGAGTGGTACGGTAATCCTATTCTGGAAGTCATGTTACTAGACCATGACGAACCTACGAACTATGAGGAAGCGATGATGAGCCGAGATTCCGCAAAATGGCTTGAGACCATGAAATCTGAGATGGGATCCATGTATGAGAACAAAGTGTGGACTTTGGTTGACTTGCCCGATGATCGGCAAGCCATCAAGAATAAATGGATCTTCAAGAAGAAGACAAACGCTGATGGTAATGTTACAGTCTACAAAGATCGACTTGTTGCGAAAGGTTTTCAACAAGTTCAAGGATTTGACTACGACGAGAGCTTCTCACCCGTAGCGATGCTTAAGTCCGTCCGAATCTTGTTAGCTATTGCTGCATTTTATGATTATGAAATTTGGCAAATGGATGACTGCATTCCTGAATGGATTTCTGGAAGAAGAGTTGTATATGATGCAACCTGAAGGTTTTATCGATCCAAATGGCATTAACAAAATGTGCAAGCTCCAGTGATCCATCTATGGACTGGTGCAAGCATCTCGGAGTTGGAATATACACTTTGCCGAGTTGATCAAAGCATATAGTTTTATACAGACTTGAGGTTTAGCCTGTATTTACAAGAAAGTGAGTGGGAGCACTACAACATTTCTGATAAATATATGTGAATGACATATTGTTGATCAGAACTAATGTAGAATTTTCTGGAAAGCATAAAGGAGTATTTGAAAGAAGCTTTTCAAAGAAAGACCTCAGTAAAGCTACTTACATATTGAGCATCAAGATCTATTGAGATAGATCAAGACGCTTGATAAGATTTTCAATTAGTACATACCTTGACAAGATTTTGAAGTAGTTCAAAATGGAACAGTCAAATAAAGAGTTCTTGCATGTGTTGCAAAGGTGTGAAATTGAGTAAGACTCAAATCCTGACCATGGTAGAAAATAGAAAGAGAATGAATGTCATTTCCTATGCCTCAGTCATAGGTTCTAAAAAAGTATGCCATGCTATGGACCAGACCTATTGAAAGGATCGATATAGTTGACTAGAGGAGGGTAAATAGGCAACTAACAATTTTTAGCTTTTCTTTACCAAATTAAACTTTGCATCAAAGTAGGTTGTCTAGATATGCAACTAGGTGAACAGCCTATATGATGCAATTACAAGAAGCACACAACCAAGCAAGGGATACAACACAAGTAAGCGAGCAAAAGTAAAGGTGCGAGATAACCAAGAGTGGAGCCGGTGGAGACGAGGATGTGTTACCGAAGTTCCTTCCTTTTGAGGGGAAGTACGTCTCCGATAGAGAGGTGTGGAGGCACAATGCTCCCCAATAAGCCACTAGGGCCACCGTATTCTCCCCACGCCCTCACACAATGCGAGATGCCGTGAATCCACTATTGGTGCCTGAGGGAGTCCCGGATTAGGGGGTGTCCGGATAGCCGGACTATGACCATTGGCTGGACTCCTGGACTATAAAGATACAAGATTGAAGACTTCGTCCCGTGTCCGGATGGGACTTTCCTTGGTGTGGAAGGCAAGCTTGGCGATACGGATATGTAGATCTCCTACCATTGTAACCGACTCTGTGTAACCCTAACCCTCTTTGGTGCCTATATAAACCGGAGGGTTTTAGTCCGTAGGACGAACAACAATCATACCATAGGCTAGCTTCTAGGGTTTAGCCTCTCTGATCTCGTGGTAGGTCTACTCTTGTACTACCCATATCATCAATATTAATCAAGCAGGAGAAGGGTTTTACCTCCATCGAGAGGGCCCGAACCTGGGTAGAAACATCGTGTCCCTTGTCTCCTGTTACCATCCGCCTAGACGCACAGTTCGGGACCCCCTACCTGAGATCCGCTAGTTTTGACACCGACGTTGGTGCTTTCATTGAGAGTTCCTCTGTGTCGTCATATTTAGGCCCGATGGCTCCTCCGATCATCAACAACGATGCGGTCCAGGGTGAGACTTTTCTCCCCGGACAGACCTTCGTATTCGGCGGCTTTGCACTGCGGGCCAATTCGCTTGGCCATCTGGAGCAGATTGAAAGCTACGCCCTTGGCCATCAGGTCAGATTTGGAAGTTTGAACTATACGGCTGACGTCCAGGGAGACTTGATCTTCGACGGGTTCGAGCCACAGCCAAGCACGCCGCACTGTCACGATGGACATGATCTAGCTCTGCCGCCGGACAGTGCCCTGGAGGCCGCACAAGTGTCCGCTCTGACCCTTAACTCGGAGCCGACTGTGCAGATCGAGGATGGGTGGCTGGACACCGCCTCGGGGGCTGCTATCTCTACGGTGATTGAGCCGAACACCAACCATGTCCCTCGTGAAGCTCGTGACTCCAAGGTGCCGGACTCCTCTCCGGACTCCGAACCTTCCGCGCCCCTGCCAATCGAATCCGATTGGGCGCCGATCATGGAGTTCACCGCCGCGGACATCTTTCAGCACTCGCCCTTTGGCGACATCCTGAATTGACTAAATTCGCTCTCTTTATCAGGAGAGCCCGGGCCGGACTATGGTCAGGAAGGTTGGGATGCGGACGACGAAAAAATTCAAAGCCCACCCACCACCCACTTCGTAGCCACTGTCGATGATTTAACCGACATGCTCGACTTTGACTCTGAAGACATCGACGGTATGGACGATGATGCAGGAGACGACCAAGAACCAGTGCCTACAGGGCACTAGAAGGCCACCTCATCATACGACATTTACATGGTGGACATCCCAAAAGATGGGAACGGCGATGGAACAACGGAGGATGACCCCTCCAAGAAACAGCCTAAGCGCCAGCGTCAGTGGCGCCGCTCTAAATCCCGTCACAGCAAAAATGGTGATTCTGGCACGGGAGACAATAACACCCCGGAAAGTGACGAAGACAACCCCCTCCAGCAGGATTCAGCACAGGAGGATGGAGAAGCCATCCCTCATGAGAGAGCAGCAAACAGAGAGGTAGAGTACGATAATTACATGCCTCCCTCCGAAGATGAGGCAAGCCTCGACGACGACGAATTTGTCATGCCTGAGGATCCTGTCGAACAGGAGCGTTTCAAACACAGGCTTATGGCCACGGCAAGCAGCCTCAAGAAAAAGCGGCAACAACTTAGAGCTGATCAAGATTTGCTAGCTGGCAGATGGACTGAAGTCCTTGCGGCCGAAGAGTACGAACTCGAACGCCCCTCTAAGAGCTACCCAAAACGCAGGCTGCTACCCCGATTAGAGGAGGAAGCACCCAAACCTACATCACCAGCGCATGATGCGGCCGACCGGCCACCTCGTGGCCGCGACACAGAGGCCTCTCGGCCCTCCACCCAAGCCGCACCCCAGCACCGCTCAAGAAATACCAAGGCACGGGGAAGTGCGCTAGACCTGCGAGATATATTGCAGGACAAGGCAAGGCAAACAAGATCGATCTACGGATCGCGTGGGCGCCTCACTACACGTGACGACAACTGTCATGCCGGATACAGCAAATCCGGCCGGGCCGAACACAGCAGACGAAGCCCATTTGAGCTACGTCGTGATATAGCCTAATACAGAGGCGCCGCACACCCACTATGCTTCACAGACGAAGTAATGGATCATCAAATCCCTGAGGGGTTCAAACCCGTAAACATTGAATCATACGATGGCACAACAGATCCTGCGGTCTGGATCGAGGACTATCTCCTTCATATCCACATGGCCCGCGGTGATGATCTACACGCCATCAAATACCTCCCACTCAAGCTTAAAGGACCAGCTCGGCATTGGCTTAACAGCTTGCCAGCAGAGTCAATTGGTTGTTGGGAAGACCTGGAAGCCGCATTCCTCGACAACTTCCAGGGCACCTATGTGCGACCACCAGATGTCGATGACCTAAGCCACATAATTCAGCAGCCAGAGGAATCGGCCAGACAATTCTGGACACGGTTCCTAACCAAGAAAAATCAAATCGTCGACTGTCCAGATGCAGAGGCCCTTGCAGCCTTCAAACATAACATCCGCGACAAGTGGCTTGCCCGGCACCTAGGACAGGAAAAGCCGAAATCCATGGCAGCCCTCACAACACTCATGACCCTCTTTTGCGCGGGAGAAGACAACTGGCTAGCTCGTAGTAACAACATGACCAAGAGCCCTGGTAATTCGGATACCAAGGACAGCAACAGCAGGTCGCATCGCAACAAGCACAAGCGCCGCATTAGTGACGATAATACTAAGGATACGGCAGTCAATGCCAGATTCAGAGGCTCTAAACCCGGTCAGCGGAAAAAGCCATTCAAAAGAAATACTCCGGGCCCGTCCAATTTGGATCGAATACTCGATCGCTCGTGCCATATACACGGCACCCCCGAAAAACTAGCCAACCACACCAACAGGGATTGTTGGGTGTTCAAGCAGGCAGGCAAGTTAAATGCCGAAAACAATGACAAGGTGCTGCATAGCGACGACGAGGAGGAGCCCCGGTCGCCGAACAATAGAGGACAAAAGGGCTTCCCCCTACAAGTGCGGATGGTGAACATGATATATGCAACCCACATACCCAAAAGGGAGTGGAAGCGTGCACTAAGGGATGTATATGCGATGGAGCCAGTCGCCCCAAAGTTTAACCCGTGGTCCTCTTGCCCGATCACATTTGATCGAAGGGACCACCCCACTAGCATCCGTCATGGCGGATTCACCACATTGGTTCTAGACCCAATCGTTGACGGATTTCACCTCACTAGAGTCCTGATGGACGGCGGCAGCAGCCTTAACCTGCTTTATCAGGATACAGTGCGCAAAATGGGCATAGACCCATCAAGGATTAAACCCACAAAGACGACCTTTAAAGGCGTCATACCAGGTGTAGAGGCCAACTGTACAGGCTCAGTTACACTTGAAGTGGTCTTCGGATCCCCGGATAACTTCAGAAGCGAGGAGTTAATCTTCGACATAGCCCCGTTCCGCAGCGGCTATCACGCACTGCTCGGACGAACCGCATTCGCAAAGTTTAATGCGGTGCTGCACTACACATACCTCAAGATCAAGATGCTAGGCCCTCGAGGAGTCATTAAGGTCAATGGAAACACCGAACGCTCTCTCCGAACGGAGGAGCATACGATGGCCCTCGCGGCGGAAATACAAAGCAGCCTCTCAAGGTAATTCTCGAGTCCGGCTATTAAACATCCAGACACCGTCAAGCGCACCTGGAGTAACCTACAACAAGACCGCCTGGCACGTCCCGAGCACGCGTAGCAATGCGGCCCCAACCCCAGCCCTCGCGAAATTGCGAAACCAGTACTACACATACATAATTACGCTCTGGAAATACCATGGGCATAGGGGGAGGGGCACGACCACGGTAGGCTCAGAATGCGGCTCAACTGCACTAAGGGGCTCCCAATTGTGTCATTCTTTTTTTTCTTACTTTCAGGACTCCTTTCTCAAGAAGCCCTGTCTAGCAGTAGAATCACCGAACACACGATGCAACAGCCAGGGAAGCAGAAAGCTACACGAGTGTCCAGGTGGTCTCTATAACGAGCAGTATACCTGTTTTACATATCACCCCGCAGCTTGCTTCTGGAGGGGGACATGTCAAATAGTCCCGCCCCTTGCTTATCGTACTATTTGTATCGTTCTGCTTTTATCGCAGCTTTTTTGAATAAACAATGCATAGCTTTTGCCTATTATTGCATTCCTTTTTTATCTATATATGTTCACTTATGACATGTTGCATCCGTACGCTTTGGTACGGCCAAATACACTAGGGGCTTAAGCACCCCAAAATATGGTGTGATAAGTCCAAACACTTTCACAAGTGCGGCACCCCGAACTTATAGCATTATATGCATCGGCTCCGAATCATGTCTTGGGTCAATAGTTGGGTTTTCCCGGCTCCCATGTTTTGGTACCTTACGTTCCGTTATATCGGCTAAGGTAGAGCTGGGAGAACCGTTGCGATTGTGCCCCGGTTGAGCTGGGTTGAGCACCTCAGTGGAGAAAGCTAAAACTGACCGTCATGATAGGGCGAGAGCCGGTCGCTGTTCGAGAGGTTTTCGAGTCCCTAAAGACTTATGCCGCTTAGAGCGAGGAGTCGGCTTTGTCCGGCCCAGGCGTGGATAGCGCCCCAAATTCGGTCTTTCGAATACCAGGGGCTTTGCCGAAATTTAAAATTATAGAATTCTATGGCTAAGTGAGAGTGTTCAAGCATTATACTCTAGTTGCGTTGTTCGTTGCGTTGAGCGCCTCCCTCGAAGGACCAAAGAATGGGAAAAGGAGCGCTCAAGTTTATCCCGAACACCCCAGCACTCGTGGCATGGGGGCAGAAGCCGATGACTCGCCATCTCTCAAATTTAATATACAGTCGCACAGAAGGTAATATTTTAAATTCACAAGCGTTGCTTAGCGCATATGAACAAGTTTTCAAGCGTACAGGATAACAAATGCGAGTTTACTCAAAAATTACATCTTCGGAGCATTCACCCGCTATAAGGCGGGCACCCTTCAGGACACCCTCATAATACATCTCGGGCTTGCGAGACTCCCTGCCCGGCGGTGGAGTGTCCGTCACAAGCTTCTCAGCGTCCATCTTGCCCCAGTGTACTTTAGCACGGGCAAGGGCCCTACGGGCACCTTCGATACAGATGGAGCGCTTGACGACTTCAATCCATGGACAGGCGTCCACCAGCCTCCTCACCAGCCCGAAGTAGCTCCCAGGCATGGCTTCCTCAGGCCACAGCCGAACTATGAGGCCCTTCATGGCCTGTTCGGCCACCTTATGGAGCTCGACCAGCTGCTTCAGCTGGTCGCTCAAGGGCACCGGGTGTCCGGCCTCAGCATACTGAGACCAGAACACCTTCTCCGTCGAGCTCCCCTCCTCGGCCCGGTAGAATGTGGCAGCGTCGGACACACTGTGGGGCAGATCTGCGAATGCTCCTGGAGAGCTCCGGATTCGGGTAAGTAACAAGTAATTCACTTTCACGTGCTTGCTCTGCATCAAGAATGCCTTACCCGCCGCTATCTTCTTCATTGCCTCAATTTCCTGGAGGGCTTTTTGGGCTTCGGCCTTAGCGGCTTTGGTGCTCTCAAGAGCCGAGGCGAGCTCGGACTCTCGAGTCTTTGAGTCATGCTCCAAACTCTCGTGTTTTTTCACAAGAGCCTGGAGCTCTTGCCGCACCTCCGCCACCCGCGCCTCCTACTTCTCTTGCTCGGCGCGCTCCGTGACCGCATTGCTTTCGGCCTTGTACACCGCTTCCTTCAGGGTCGCCACCTTGTTCATGGCCCATGCAATTCTCACGTTATTCCTATTATTTTTTGCAACCACATCTTTTATATACTTCCACAAGGTATTACTTACCTTCCTTGTCCTCGAGCTGCTTTTTGGCAAGGCCGAGCTCATTCTCGGACCGCTCGAGGCTCTGCTTCAATGCATTGACCTCCGCAGTCAGTGCAGCAGAGGTCAGCAGCGCAGCCTGCATTCCCCATATTGACATACTTATGTTAGACTCCTGCGTACATCTTCTTAGATCCTCAGTTCGGCTTTTCTTTCCAAACATCAAACTGAGCATCAGGGGCTACTGTCTATGCGGTAATATTTTTACATATCTTAAATACATACCTCAAAGCCTGTTAGAAGGCTGGCATAGGCTTCAGTCAGCCCGCTCTTGGCGGACTGAACTTTCTGGATCACCACACTCATAACAGTGCGGTGCTCCTCGTAGATGGAGGCGCCGTTAAGCGCCTCCAGCAAATTACCTGGTGCCTCCGGTTGGACGGAGGTCACCGGTGTCGCAGTCTCGCCCTTCTTACGAAGGGGCCGCCTGCCGGACTCCGGAACCACTGAAGGTTCCGGTACGGAGTCCGGCCCAAGGCCGGACTTAGAGTCCTTTGGGGTTTGATCCCCCTTGTGCCTGGAGTCCGGGAGGTTGCCTTGCGGCGCCTCCTGGACCTCCTCCTCCTGGCTGGGCCCCTTTTGGGACCCCACCTCAGCGTCATCCGCGGCACGAGGAGAGGAGGCAGCCGGTAGTGAAGTGCTATTCACGTCCGACGAAGCCAGGGAGCCGCTCATTGAAACGTTGAGCCCGTCCTTGGGCAGGCTGCAGGGTTATATTCGGTGTTAGGAGATCCTATACGACAAACGAAATGCCATGAGTTATTCTGGTATCCAGACACTTACGATGTCGCCAGGGGCTTAGCCCTCGGTGGCCACTCCTCTTTGCCGTCGTCGGCGTAGGTGGAGTAGTCCAGAGGAAGGGTCCTTCCCTTCTTGGACCCTCCGGCCTCCCCAGTTGGGGCGACCTTCCTTTTCTTCTCTCTCCCCGCTGGGTGAGAGGCCTCTTTTTCCTCCTCCTCATCTTTGCAGGAGGAGTCCGCCTCGGAGTCATCAGACGATGAGTCCGACAACACCTGGCACCGGGAACTCCTTCGAGTTCCTGTGGCCTTCTTCTTGGCCTTCTTCTCCGGCACCACGTGAGGTGCCGGAACCAGCAGCCCCGTCAATCTGGCAAGGGAGCCGGACAGTTAACCTGCCCGGGACGTCTTCTGCCAGGCCTGTGAAAGGTAAGGGAGTTTAGATCCTGCATAGAGTCAAACTATGGATAACAAGAGTCCCGTAAAGGGTAAAGTAGCTTACCTCGCTGGCTTGACGCTGCGAGCTATATCCACGATCTTCAGTAGCGGATGCGGGAGCCTCAGCACCCTTGAACAGCACCTTCCAGGCATCTTCGTACGTAGTGTCAAAGAGCCTGCTCAAGGTTTGGTGCTGTGCTGGATCAAACTCCCACAAGCTGAAGGCCCCTTGTTGGCACGGGAGGATCCGGCAGATGAGCATGACCTGGACTACGTTGACAAGCTTGAGCTTCTTGTTCACCAGGCTTTGGACGCAGGATTGAAGTCCGGTTAGCTCTTCCGAATTACCCCACGTCAAGCCCGTCTATTTTCAGGAGGTGAGCCATGTAGGGAAGCCAGATCGGAATTCGGGGGTCGCTGCCCATTTAGGGTCACGCGGCTCGGTGATGTAGAACCACCTCGATTACCACCCCTTTATGGTCTCCACGAAGGAGCCCTCGAGCCATAAGACGTTGGGCATCCTGCCCACCATGGCACCTCCGCACTCCGCCTGGTGGCCGCCCACTACCTTCAGCTTGACATTGAAGGTCTTCAGCCATAAGCCGAAGTGGGGCTGGATGCAGAGGAAGGCCTCGCACATGACGATGAACGCCGAGATGTTGGGGATGAAATTCGGGGCCAGATCGTGGAAATCCAGGCCGTAGTAGAACATGAGCCCCCGGACAAATTGGTGAAGTGGAAAACCTAGTCCGCGGAGGAAGTGGGTGAGGAACACCACCCTCTCATGGGGCCTTGGGGTGGGGATAAGCTGCCCCTTGTCGGGGAGCCGATGCGCGATGTCGCTGGACAAGTATCCGGCCTTCCGCAGCTTTTTGATGTGCCCCTCCGTGAAGGAGGAGACCATCCACTTGCCTCCCCCTCCGGACATGGATGGGGAAGGTTGAGGCGAGATGTGCGGACTTGGGCGCTGGAGCTCGAGTGCATGGAAATGGATGAGCAAAGGAGGAAGAAGGCGTGTGTGAAAAAGTGGATCCTTATCCCCTTATATGGACGGACGAAGCTATGCGTCCCCACCAGCCTGGTAAAACTCGCTTATCTCCCAAGCACCATAATTGATGGCGTGGTTGGGTTACCCACGCCCGTATTGATGAGAATCCCGGAATCAGGGGACACGATCTCTGCTTCGACAAGACGTGCCAAGGAAACCGCCTCGCTAAACGCACTGAGGTGGGACAGTAAAAACGATTCGAATAAAGGCTTCGCCGTGGTGTGATGTCACGCCACAGAATACGTCAGCAGATTGAGTTTTCGTAAATATTATTCTCTCTACGGTGGTATGTGGAACTTATTTTGCAGAGTCGGACACTATCCTTGTGTTCAAAATCTTCTATGAAGTATTCGGAGGAGGAATCCGCCTTGCAATGTCGAAGACAATATGCGCGTCGGACTCGTGGTCAATGAAGCCTGGTTCAGGGGCTATTGAGGGAGTCCCAGATTAGGGGGTGTTCGAATAGCCGGACAATGACCATTGGCCGGACTCCTGGACTATGAAGATACAAGATTGAAGACTTCGTCCTGTGTCCGGATGGGACTTTCCTTGGCGTGGAAGGCAAGCTTGGCGATACGGATATGTAGATCTCCTACCATTGTAACCGACTCTGTGTAACCCTAACCCTCTTCGGTGCCTATATAAACCGGAGGGTTTTAGTCCGTAGGACGAACAACAATCATACCATAGGCTAGCTTCTAGGGTTTAGCCTCTCTGATCTCGTGGTAGATCTACTCTTGTACTACCCATATCATCAATATTAATCAAGCAGGAGTAGGGTTTTACCTCCATCGAGAGGGCCCGAACCTGGGTAAAAACATCGTGTCCCTTGTCTCCTGTTACCATCTGCCTAGACGCACAGTTCGGGACCCCCTACCCGAGATCCGCCGGTTTTGACACCGACAGTGCCCTTGAAGGTGGCGACCGAACCTTTACAAACAAGGTTGGGGCAATCTCCACAACTTAATTGGAGGCTCCCAACGAGACCACGAAGCTTCACCACAATGGACTATGGATCCAAGGTGACCTCAACCATCTAGGGTGCTCAAACACCCAAGAGTAACAAGATCCGCTAGGGATTAGTGGGGGAATCAAATATCTCTTGGTGGAAGTGTAGATTGGGGCCTTCTCAACCAATCCCGAGCAAATCAACAAGTTTGATTGGCTAGGGAGAGAGATCGGGCGAAAATGGAGCTTGGAGCAACAATGGAGCTTAGGGATGGAAGAGGTAGTCCACTAGAGGTAGGAGACACCCCTTTTATACCTAAGGGAAAGATCCAACCGTTATCCACTAGTCCAACAAGCAACATGCGGTACTACCGCTCCAGGAACACGGTACTACCACGGTACTACCGTGAGGGACCACGGTACTTCCGCGGCAGCGGCAGAGAATAGGACATGCCTGACTAAGAGCAGTATTTCCGCGAGCGCGGTACTACCGCTCCCCCTTGCGGTACTACCGCAAGCAGGAAGGTCCTAGCATACGAAGGGCGTGGATGAATAAAAATACATCCGTGCCTACTTCCGCTGGAAAAGAACTAGTGCAAAAATTCGACGCAGTACTACTGCTAGGGAGCGGTACTACCGTATGGCAGCTGAACCAGGCCGCGCGTGGTAATACCACGCACGAAGTGCGGTACTACCGTGGAGGCGCGGATGTAAAAAACTACATCCGCTCCTACTACCGCGAAGCAGCGATACTAGGCATGAGAGCCACGGTACTGCGACTCCAGGGGAGCGGTACTACCGTGGTCTCCCACGATACTACCGCGCACGAAGAGCGGTACTACCGTGAGGGCGCGGATGTAAAAAATTACATCCGCCCCTACTACCGCACCGCAGTGGCACTTGGCCTAGGAGCCACGGTACTACGACTCCAGAGGAGCGGTACTACCGTGGGCTCCAGCGGTACTATCGTAGGTGCTTGTGGTACTACCGCTCCAGGGAGCAGTACTACCGCAAGCTCAGCAATAGCAGCCAGTACAATCACAAAGAGGATAACCGGGGGAAGCTCCAAAGAGCAAGGGAAAGGTGGAGACAAGGAGGGAAATGTGTACGTGATGATTCCACCCGAACCTTTCCGACGCGGACCCCCTCTTAATAGTATGGCTCTCCTACGATTCAAAACCACCAAAAAGAAACGTAGAACAATGCCGTCCTCAATAGTCTTCGAGGGGCATCGAACCGTCGTGTGCCTAGCGATGAAGCGTCTGAGGAACTCAAGGCACATGATTATTCCGCAAAAGCATTGTCATCAATCACCAAAACACGTTAGGGATAAATATGCCCTTACAATCTCCCCCTTTTTGGTGGATTGATGACAATACGGGATTTGCACAAAATGGAGATAACATTGAGAAGAGGCAAACCCCTCCTCTCTAGAATATAGACGGGCTCCCCCTAGATGTGTGCAATCTAGATGGATGCTTTGGACTGCATAGCACACAAACTAGGATCAACACTCCCCTATATTTTAGAGACAAGGCATGATCTTGCATGAGTAAGACTAACATCTAAGCAAGAGCATAACACAAGGTAGCACAATATATCACAAGCTCACTAAGATAGGTAGAGTGCATATGTCTTACACCATATGAAGGAAAGCGACCCAAAGCAACCAAAACGAGGTTCAAACAAGGTTCAACCAAGAAAGCAAACACACCAAACACACAAACGATGACACACGACTCGCAAATCCCTACACTCTCTCCCCCTTTGGCATCGAGACGCCAAAAAGGCAGATAGGACACCTACACACACGGCGTGGCTCAAGCAGAGAAATCATCCCAATGCTCCTGGTCAGACTCGGCGGCAGGAATGGTCTCCTCGACGTCCTCCTTAGAATTAGTCCACCTGTAGCCTTGTTTCTCCATCCACTCGGCCTCTGGAGTGATGCGATCCTCAGACCCGCCAGACACGTCCTCTCCATACAGCTTCAAGATCTTCTTGTCCCAGCGGCGACTCTCCTTGGTTGCCACGTGAATCCTGTACTGCCCCTTAGCTTGCATGCAGAAAAGAGTCTTCATCTTGTCCTTCAGCTTCTTGGCCCACAAGGGCTCAGAGGAACTATGGGAAGACCTAGCAGCACGGTCCTTAGCAACATCCTCTGCTCCAACCTCCTCCTCATCAACAGCCCTCCTAGCAGCTGATACGTCTCCAACGTATCTATAATTTTTTATTGTTCACTGCTATTATATTACGCCTTTTGGATGTTTATGGGCTTTATTCTACACATTTATATCATTTTTGGACTAACCTACTAACCGGAGGCCCAACCCGTATTGTTGTTTTTTTGCCTATTTCAGTATTTCAAAGAAAAGGAATATCAAACGGAGTCCAAATGGAATGAAACCTTCGGGAGCGTTATTTTTGGAACGAATCTGATCCGGAGAGCCTGGAGTGCAAGTCAACAAAGCTCCAAGGGCCCACGAGATAGGAGGCCGCCCCCCCTGTAGGGCGCGCCCCCTGCCTCGTGGGCCCCTCGGGCGGCCACCGACGTACTTCTTCCTCCTATATATACCTACGAACCACGAAAACATCTAGGAGCACCACGAAACACAATTTCTACCGCCGTAACCTTCTGTATCCGCGAGATCTCATCTTGGAGCCTTCGCCGGCACTCTGTCGGAGGGGGAATCGACCACGGAGGGCTTCTACATCAACACCATAGCCCCTTCGATGAGTTGTGAGTAGTTTACCACAGACCTAAGGGTCCATAGTTATTAGCTAGATGGCTTCTTCTCTCTTTTTGGATCTCAATACAATGTTCTCCCCCTCTCTTGTGGAGATCTATTCGATGTAATCTCTTTTTGCGGTGTGTCTGTCGAGATCCAATGAATTGTGGGTTTATGATCAAGTTTATCAATGAATAGTATTTGAATCTTCTCTGAATTCTTTTATGTATGATTGAGTTATTTTTGCAAGTCTCTTCGAATTATCAGTTTGGTTTGGCCTACTAGATTGATCTTTCTTGCCATGGGAGAAGTGCTTAGCTTTGGGTTCAATCTTGCGGTGTTCTTACCCAGTGACAGAAAGGGTTGCAAGACACGTATTGTATTGTTGCCATCGAGGATAACAAGATGGGGTTTATATCATATTGCATGTGTTTATCCCTCTACATCATGTCATCTTGCTTAAAGCGTTACTCTGTTCTTATGAACTTAATACTCTAGATGCAGGCAGGAGTCCATCGATGTGTGGAGTAATAGTAGTAGATGCAGGCAGGAGTCGGTCTACTTGTTATGGACGTGATGCCTATATACATGATCATGCCTAGATAATCTCATAACTATGCGCTTTTCAATCAATTGCTCGACAGTAATTTGTTCACCCACCGTAATACTTATGCTATCTCGAGAGAAGCCTCTAGTGAAACCTATGGCCCCCGGGTCTATCTCTTGTCATATTTGCTTTCAATCTACCTTTATTTGCATCTTTACTTTTTGCATCTATATTACAAAATAGCAAAAATATATTATTATCTCTCTATCATATCTCACTTTCGCAAGAGGCCGTGAAGGGATTGACAACCCCTTTATCGCGTTGGTTGCGAGTTCTCAGTTCATTTGTTTAGGTGCATGGGACTTTTGAGGAGCCTCCTACTGGATTGATACCTTGGTTCTCAAAACTTAGGGAAATACTTACGCTACACTTGCTGCATCACCCTCTCCTCTTCGGGGAAAACCAACACAAGCTCAAGACGTAGCAAAAAGGATTTCTGGCGCCGTTGCCGGGGAGGTCTTCTCTCAAGTCAAGACATACCAAGTACCCATCACAAACCCATCTCCCTCGCATTTACATTATTTGCCTCTCGTTTTCCTCTCCCCCACTTCACCCTTGCCGTTTTATTTGCCCTCTCTTTCCCAATCTGCTCCTCTCTTTCGCTTGCCTTCTTTTGTGTGCTTGTTTGCTTGTTTGACCTTATGGCTGCACCTAAGGGTCCTGAACACCTTCTCAGAAGGATGGATGAGATTGAATCAAATAGTAGAAGCTTTATGAATTTGCAATTTGAGCATAATAATTTCTTTAGAAAAGAGCTTAAGGAACAAAAAAGTTTTTTGGAGTTTATGAACAAAGAGCTTGATGATATGAATAAAGAATTCTATGTTGTTAATGCTCAAATTACCCGGCTTGAAAATGCTATAGCCAAAATTTCTGACAAGCAACCCACCTTAGTCAATAAGATGGCCGCTAAACTAGAAAAATTACATGAAAATAATGATGAGGATCTTAAAGTTATTGATGTGTCTCCGATTAGATCTATGTTATGCAAGATGAATTTTGATGATTATGGGAGTGATGATGAATCCACTTTGCCTAGAAGGCGTCCCAAAAATTCGGAGTCTTTAGATCATAATGCTAAATTTGGTAAAAGAGAGATTGGAGATTCCTCAACTTCTAATATTGAACCTACTATCTCGGATTTCAAGGAATTTGATTATGATAATTGCTCTTTAAAAGGTTGTATTTCCTTGTTGCAATCTGTTGTTAATTCTCCTCATGCTTATAGTCAAAATAAAGCTTTTACCAAACATATTGTTGATGCCTTGATGCAATCTTATGATGAAAAACTGAATTTGGAAGTTTCTATACCTAGAAAACTTAATGATGAGTGGGAACCTACTATAAAGATTAGAATTAAAGATTATGAGTGTTTTGTTTTGTGTGATTTGGGTGCTAGTGTTTCCACGATTCCGAAAACTTTATGTGATATTCTAGGTTTCCATGATCTTGATGATTGCTCTTTAAATTTGCACCTTACGGATTCCACCAATTAAAAGCCTATGGAAAGGATCAATGATGTTCTTATTGTTGCAAATAGAAATTTGGTGCCCGTAGATTTTATCGTTCTTGATATAGATTGCAATCTTATTGCCCTATTATTCTTGGTAGACCTTTCCTTAGAACGATTGGTGCGATTATTGATATGAAGGAAGGGAACATTAGATTCCAATTTCCCTTAAAGAAAGGCATGGAGAACTTTCCAATAAAGAAAGTCAAATTACCTTATGAATCTATCATGCGTGCTACTTATGAATCTAGTGCCAAAGATGGCACTAGCTAGATCTATCTTCGCTTTTATGCCTAGTTAGGGGCGTTAAACGATAGCGCTAGTTGGGAGGCAACCCAATTTTTCTTTATGTTTTTTCTTTTTACTCCTGTTTAGGAATAAATATTGCATCTACTCTCTGTTTAGATGTGTTTTTATATTTTAATTAGTGTTTGTGCCAAGTAGAACCTATAGGATAACCTACGATGATAGTTGATTTGATTCTGCTGAAAAACAGAGACTTTGAGCGCACGAATACAATTTTGTTAAATCACAGGAACGTGATTTTGCGTTGATTCTTTTTGCTGCTGTTCAATAGACAAAATTTCCAGGACTTCCTATTTTGGTAGGATTTTTAGAGTTTCATAAGTTTGCGTTAGTTACAGATTGCTACATACTGTTCTGTTTTTGACAGATTCTGTTTTTCGTGTGTTGTTTGCTTATTTCAATGCATCTATGGCTAGTAAATTAGTTTATGAACCATAAAGAAGTTGGAATACAGTAGGTTTAACACCAAATTAAATAAAGAATGAGTTCATTGCAGTACCTTATGTGGTGGTTTTGTTTTCTTTCACTAACGGGGCTTATAAGATTTCCTGTTGAGTTTTGTGTTGTGAAGTTTTCAAGTTTTGGGTAAAGCTTTTATGGACTATGGAATAAAGGGTGGCAAGAGCCTAAGCTTGGGGATGCCCATGGCACCCCAAGATATTCAAGAATAGCCAAAAGCCTAAGCTTGGGGATGCCCCGGGAAGGCATCCCCTCTTTCGTCTTCGTTCATTGGTAACTTTACTTGGAGCTATATTTTTATTCGCCACATGATATGTGTTTTGCTTGGAGCGTCGTGTATTATATTAGTCTTTGCTTTTTAGTTTACCACAATCATCATTGTTGTACACACCCTTTGGGAGAAGCCTATTTGATTAGAATTTGCTAGAATACTCTATGTACTTCACGTATATCTTTTGAGCTTGATAGTTTTTGCTCTAGTGCTTCACTTATATCTTTTAGAGCACGACGGTGGGATAATTTTGAAGAAATTGCTAGTCTCTCATGCTTCACTTATATTATTTAGAGAGTCTTTTAGAACAGCATGGTATTTGCTATTGTCATAAAGTTGGTCCTAGAATGATGAGCATGCAAGTTGGGTATAATAAAAACTATCATAGGAAGTGAATTGGATGCTATGATCAACTTGATAATTGATAACTGTTTTGAGATATGGAGGTAGTGATATTAAAGTCATGCTAGTTGGGTGATTATGAATTCAAAGAATGCTTGTGTTGAAGTTAGCAAGTCCCTTAGCATGCACGTATGGTTAAAGTTATGTAACAAATTTGAAACATGAAGTGTACTTCGCCTGTGCATCCTTATGAGTGGCGGTCGGGGACGAGCGATGGTCTTTTCCTACCAATCTATCCCCCTAGGAGCATGCGCGTAGTACTTGATTTTTGATGACTTCTAAATTTTTGCAATAAGTATATGAGTTCTTTTGACTAATGTTGAGTCCATGGATTATACGCACTTTTATCTTTCTGTCTTTGCTAGCCTCTTCAATACCGTGCATTGCCCTTTCTCACCTTGAGAGTTGGTGCAAACTTCGCCGGTGCATCCAAACCCCGTGATACGATACGCTCTATCACACATAAACCTCCTTATATCTTCCTCAAAACATCCACGATACCTACCTATTATGGCATTTTCATAGCCATTCCGAGATATATTGACATGCAACTTTCCACAGCTCCGTTCTCATGACATACTTTACTTTTGTCATATTGCCATTGCATGATCATGTAGTTGACATGGTATTTGTGGCAAAGCCACCATGCATTATTTTTCGTACATGTCACTCTTGATTCAATGCACTATCCCGATACACCGCCGGAGGCATTCATATAGAGTCATATCTTGTTCTAGTTTCGAGTTGTAATTCTTATGTTGTAATAAAAAGAAGTGTGATGATCATCATTATTAGAACATTGCCCAAAAAAGGCCAAAAAAAAGGCCCAAACCAAAAAAAAGAAAAAAGAAAAAAAGAAAAAAAAGAAAAAAAAAGGAAATAAATAAATAAAAAGGGCAATGTTACTATCTCTTTTTCCACACTTGTGCTTCAAAGTAGCACCTTGTTCTTCATGTAGTGAGTCTCATATTTTGTGCTTCAAAGTAGCACCTTGTTTTTCATGTAGTGAGTCTCATAAGTTGTGTTTTTTCATACTAGTGGAAATTTTTCGTTATAGAACTTGGCTTGTATATTCCTACGATGGGCTTCCTCAAATGCCCTAGGTCTTCATGAGCAAGCAAGTTGGGTGCACACCCACTAGTTTTCCTTTGTTGAGCATTTGTAACTCTAGTGCATCTGTTGCATGGCAATCCCTACTCCTCATGTTGACATCAATTGATGGGCATCTCCATAGCCCGTTGATTATCCTCGTCAATGTGAGACTTTCTTCTTTTTTTGTCTTCTCCACACAATCCCCATCATCATATTCTATTCCACCCATAGTGCTATATCCATGGCTCATGCTCATGTATTACGTGAAGGTTGAAAAAGTTTGAGATTATTTAAGTATGAAACAATTGCTTGGCTTGTCATCGGGGGTATGGAAGTTGGGAACATCTTTGTGTAACAAAAATGAAGCATAGCCTAACTATATGATTTTGTAGGGATGAACTTTCTTTTGCCATGGTATTTTGAGAAGACATGATTACTTTGATTAGTATGCTTGAAGTATTACTATTTCTTATGTCAATATGAACTTTTGTTTTGTATTCATTTGGATCTGAACATTCATTCCACAATGAAAGAAAATTACATTATGAATTATGCTAGGTAGCATTCCACATAAAAAATTCTCTTTTTATCATTTACCTACTCGAGGATGAGCATGAATTAAGCTTGGGGATGCTTGATACGTCTCCAACGTATCTATAATTTTTTATTGTCCCATGTTATTATATTAACCCTTTTGGATGTTTATGGGCTTTATTCTACACATTTATATCATTTTTGGACTAACCTACTAACCGGAGGCCCGGCCCGTATTGCTGTTTTTTTTTGCCTATTTCAGTATTTCGAAGAAAAGGAATATCAAACGGAGTCCAAACGGAATGAAACCTTCGGAAGCGTTATTTTTGGAACGAATCTGATCCCGAGAGCCTGGAGTGCAAGTCAAGAAAGCTCCGAGGGCCCCACGAGATAGGAGGGCACCCCCCCCCTGTTGGTCGCGCCCCCCTGTCTCATGGGCCCCTCGGGCGGCCACCGACGTACTTCTTCCTCCTATATATACCTACGGACCCCGAAAACATCCAGGAGCACCACGAAACACAATTTCTACCATCGTAACCTTCTGTATCCACGAGATCTCATCTTGGAGCCTTTGCCGGCACTCTGCCGGAGGGGGAATCGACCATCGAGGGCTTCTACATCAACACCATAGCCCCTCCGATGAGTTGTGAGTAGTTTACCACAAACCTACGGGTCCATAGTTATTAGCTAGATGGCTTCTTATCTCTTTTTGGATCTCAATACAATGTTCTCCCCCTCTCTTGTGGAGATCTATTCGATGTAATCTCTTTTTGCGGTGTGTTTGTCGAGATCCAATGAATTGTGGGTTTATGATCAAGTTTATCAATGAATAATATTTGAATCTTCTCTGAATTCTTTTATGTATGATTGAGTTATTTTTGCAAGTCTCTTCGAATTATCAGTTTGGTTTGGCCTACTAGATTGATCTTTCTTGCCATGGGAGAAGTGCTTAGCTTTGGGTTCAATCTTGCGGTGTTCTTACCCAGTGACAGAAAGGGTTGCAAGACACGTATTGTATTGTTGCCATCGAGGATAACAAGATGGGGTTTATATCATATTGCATGTGTTTATCCCTCTACATCATGTCATCTTGCTTAAAGCGTTACTCTGTTCTTATGAACTTAATACTCTAGATGCAGGCAGGAGTCGGTCGATGTGTGGAGTAATAGTAGTAGATGCAGGCAGGAGTCGGTCTACTTGTTATGGACGTGATGCCTATATACATGATCATGCCTAGATAATCTCATAACTATGCACTTTTCTATCAATTGCTCGACAATAATTTGTTCACCCACCGTAATACTTATGCTATATCGAGAGAAGCCTCTAGTGAAACCTATGGTCCCCTGGTCTATCTCTTATCATATTTGCTTTCAATCTACCTTTATTTGCATCTTTACTTTTTGCATCTATATTACAAAATACCAAAAATATATTATTATCTCTCTATCATATCTCACTTTTGCAAGAGGCCGTTTAGGGATTGACAACCCCTTTATCACGTTGGTTGCGAGTTCTTAGTTCGTTTGTGTAGGTGCGTGGGACTTTTGAGGAGCCTCCTACTGGATTGATACCTTGGTTCTCAAAACTGAGGGAAATACTTACGCTACACTTGCTGCATCACCCTCTCCTCTTCGGGGAAAACCAACGCAAGCTCAAGACGTAGCAGAAGCAGACGCCTCAGCACGAGTAGTAGTGTTGGCCCAGTTGGGCTTGACACGGAGATAGATGGTATCATGTCAAATCCAGTCTGGAGCAAGGAACTCATCACCAGGGTACATCTGCTCCCAAGTCTTGGAGATCAACAGAAACAGATATGGTCCATAGATAGGCACCTTGCGGTTGAACACCGCAAACCGAAGCTCACACCACATGATGTGTGAGACATCAAGTGGCTGAGTCTGAGACACACGAGCCTCCTCGCAAAGGAGCGTCATATCCACCATATAGGCATGAACCCTGTCCTTGTCGCCAATGCGAGGGAACAGAGAGTTGCGAAAAATGCGATACATGATATCCAGAAAAGAGTTGAGCACCCACCCCAACTTGCCAATGGGAAGCGCCTTCTCAACATAGAATTGCTGAATCTTGTCCTTATTAGCAAACTCAGAATTGGCATGGGGGCAAACACCCACGGGAGTGTCTAGCCCGTCATCAGGAACCTGGAGCAGATCCATGAACTCCTTCTAGGTAGCCAGTCAACTTACGGCCATTGGTCATCCAGGTCATCCTCCGGTCCTCCTCAGGGTGAAAGTACACTGAGGCAAAAAATTGACACATAAGCTCAGGGTCATAGTCAAGGTGGAAAGAGATCACATGTTCAATACCAAACTGCTCCACCAAGTCCAGAGCTTCTCCAAAGTACGCACGAAACTTGTCCTTCCTCAGGTGATGCATGTCTATCCACTTGACATCCACGTAAGTATTTTGCTTGTTCTTGATGACATCCAGATAAGTGAGAGTCTGCTGCTTGGTCCAAAATAGTTCACTGCCTCTGACAGTAGCACGAGGATGCACATACGGGTTGAGCTGCCTGAGACGGATGAACTCTGATTGGGGTATCTCGTCCATGCCCTTAGCGAGTTCCCTGTTCTTGCAGTGGTCTTGACATGGCGCTTGGGGGCAGTGGAGCCCTCTGGTGCTTCACCTTGATTGCGCAGACGCTTGGAGCCAGTGTCATGACTGGGATTGGAACGGCGAGAGCCACCACCTAAGACACAAAACGCAAAACACCCACGACAAGCAAAAAGGATCAATGCAAAGACCACGGCAAAGCACAAGAAACACATAGAAAGTATACGTGGAAGTTGCCATGAGATAGATTTGACCCAACGGTAGTACTGTCGGATGCTGCGGTACTAAAATTTTAGTACCACTCCTAGTCGCGGTAGTACCGTGTGTGGTCACGGTAGTACCGGGGATGGGAGCGGTAGTACGATTCTAGTGCCGCAGCGCGTGCGGTAGTACCACTGGACGGGCGGTAGTACCGCACATGTGGCGCGGTAGTACCGCACCGCGTCAGATCTGAACCAAAGTTTGAATCTGAGAAGAACCGCGAAACCACGGCGGTACTACGGTTGATCAAATCTAGCACAGGACAACATATCAAGTATAATCCCTATGCAATACTACTCTCCAACATCCTACTCTTGCATAGATTTGGCCCAAAATCTCAAGAACACAAGTATCTCCCCAAAAACCTAGAAGCAAAGAGAACAAGCGAAAAAGAAGGGGATTTGGGGAAAGACCTTGTTCCATGGCAAGAGCACGTGGTGGGGAACGATCCCACCGGACGGAATCGCGGGAGAGCAGCCAGAGGTGGAGATCCGGCGATGGACTCCGGCCCCATTCTTGAGCAAGGGAGAGAGAGAGATGAAGTGGGGAAAAGACAAATGGGTATGGGGGAGTTAGAACTCCCCCTGCCCGTCCTTATCCGCACGCGTTTGCGACGGTGCGGTAGTACTACATATCATCGCAGTAGTACCGCTTGGGCGGAAGTACTGCACCAAAGCCTTAGTACCGCTCTCCCAAGCGGCAGTAAAAAATTACTGCCGTGCGGGGGTGGTAGTTCCGTGCTCTCCACACGCGGTAGTACTATAGCAGGCTGCGGTAGTACCGTGAGCTCAAGAAAAAGCAGGTTTCAACGCACAAAAGAGGTCTTCGCAAGGAAACTTTGAGCACAAGAGACACCACAAGAACACGCTCAACACAAAGGCAGAAGGACAACAAGAAGCAAACACGCGACACAACCTCTCAAAAGATAGGGCAGTAGCCGGAGCCACCTATGTTTGAGTCAATTGGTATGGCACCGCGAAGAATTATCCTTGGGCCCATGACCAAAACTCGTCTTTGAAGCACAAGTACCATCAAAAATGGCTAATGTGAAAGAGTTGATCGATTTATGCATAATGGGGGGAGGGAGAGTTCATTGAGAGAACAACACTCCCCCTATGTCCATGTCTGCACCTAAACTAGACAACAAGTTGAGTGTGGTGGGAGGTGCAAGGGTTCAAGTCACATTGCTCAAATCAATGATATTTAGCTCATGCCTTAACTCGCGAAATCTTGCTTGATCCAGGGGCTTCGTGAAAATATCTGCAAGGTTATCATGAGTGTTGACATACTTGAGCTTGATCTCCCCTCGCCTAATGTGATCCCGTATGAAGTGATACCGAATCTCAATATGCTTTGTCTTGAAATGTTGCACCGGGTTGAGAGAAATCTTGATGGTACTTCCATTATCACACCAAAGAGGCACTTTGTCGCAAATGACACCGTACTCCTTTAAAGTTTTCCTCATCCATAGGAGTTGAGCACAACAACTACTGGCCGCCACATATTCTGCTTCGGTGGACGAGAGAGACACACAACTTTGCTTCTTGGAAGACCAACTCACCAAAGAACAACCAATAAATTGGCACCCTCCGGAAGTGGACTTCCTATCCACTTTGTCTCCCGCCCAATCGGAATCCATATATCCTTCAAGCTTGAAGTTTGCTCCTCTTGGGTACCATAAGCCAAAGTTTGGGGTATGAGCCAAATATCGAAAGATTCGCTTGACCGCCACATAGTGGCTTTCCTTCGGTGCGGCTTGAAACTGTGCACACATTCCCACACTCAACATGATATCCGGTCTAGATGCACAAAGGTAAAGCAAGGATCCAATCATGGAGCGGTATACCTTCTGATCCACCGCTTTACCATTGGGATCAATGTCAAGTTGGCACTTGGTAGGCATTGGAGTGGAAGCCGGCTTGACATCACTTAGCTTGAATCTTTTTAGCATGTCTTGAGTGTATTTGGCTTGGTTGATGAAGGTACCTTCTCTTCTTTGTTTGATATCAAAACCAAGGAAGAACTTCAACTCTCCCATCAAAGACATCTTGAACTTGGAGGTCATGAGAGCGGCAAATTCCTCATTGAAAGCTTTGTTAGGGGAACCAAAGATAATATCATCAACATATAGTTGGCATACAAACAACTCCCCTTTGACCTTCTTAGTAAAAGGAGTGGGGTCGATTTGCCCAACCTCAAATCCGCGATCTTGTAACAACTCGGTAAGATGGTCATACCACGCACGTGGGGCTTGTTTAAGGCCATAGAGTGCCTTATCGAGTTGATACACATGATCTGGGAAGTAGGGATCCTCGAACCCGGGGGTTGCTTGACATAAACCAACTCATTAATAGGACCATTAAGAAAAGCACTTTTCACATCCATTTGTTGTAACTTAAAGTTGTGATGGGAAGCATAGGCAATAAACAAACGAATGAATTCAAGGCAAGCAACGGGAGCAAATGTTTCACCGTAGTCGATACCCTCGACTTGGGAGTAGCCTTGTGCTACCAATCTTGCCTTGTTGTGAATGATGTTCCCATGAGCATCTTGCTTGTTCTTGAAAATCCACTTAGTTCCAATGACGTTGTGGTTCCCCGAAGGCCTTGGCACAAATCTCCACACCTTGTTGTACTCGAAGTTGTTGAGTTCTTCATGCATGGCATTGAGCCAATCCGAATCTTCGAGCGCCTCGTAGACCTTTTGGGGTTCAACACAAGAGACAAACACGTGATGTTCACAATAGTTTGCTAATTGTCTACGAGTGCTTACCCCCTTCCTTAGGCTTCCAACCACATTCTCCATGAGATGACCTTTGGTGGTGAGCTTGGAAGCGATCTCGCGACACGATGCTCTAATTCCTCCTCGGATGTGGAGGGAGGAGGGTTAACTTGATTTTCTTGAGCGCCGTCTTGAGCTTGTTCTTGATCTTGAACTTGCTCGAGGGGGAGAACTTGACCTTGGGCATCATTTGGTGGTTCACCACCATCTTGAGGTTGATCTTGCCCTTGGTCTTGTTCAGGAGGTTGAGGGCCTTCACTTTGTTCTTCGGAAGCGTGTGGGTCTTGGGGAGGTGATGGCTCCACTTGAGTGGAGCATTGTCCTTCTCCTTCGGCCACAAGGGGTTCCTCAATGGGTAGGATATGACCAATACCCATTCTTCTTATGGCTTGGGGAGGAATTTCATCACCTACATCACAAGTACCACTTTGCTCCACTCGGGAGCCGTTATTTTCGTCAAACTCCATGTTACACGTCTCCTCAATGAGTCCAGTGGACTTGTTGAGGACACGGTAAGCATGAGAGTTTGTAGCATAACCAACAAATATGCCCTCATAAGCTCTAGCCTCAAATTTAGACAAACGAACACCTTTCTTGAGAATGAAACACTTACACCCGAACACCCGGAAGTACTTGAGATTGGGCTTGTTACCGGTGAGTATTTCATAAGGAGTCTTGTTCAAGCCTTTGCGGAGATAGAGCCGATTGGATGCATGACATGCTGTGTTGATGGCTTCGGCCCAAAAGTTGTATGGAGACTTGAACTCCGCCATCATGGTCCTTGCCGCATCCATCAACGTCCGGTTCTTCCTCTCCGCGACACCATTTTGTTGAGGGGTATATGGAGCAGCATATTGATGCTTGATCCCCTCATCACTAAGAAACTCATCCAAGGTGTAGTTCTTGAACTCGGTGCCGTTGTCACTTCTTATTGTCAAGATCTTTGCATCATGTTGACGTTGAGCTTCATTTGCAAAGTCGATGACGGTTTGTTGAGTCTCACTCTTCCTCTTGAAGAAGTATACCCAAGTGTATCTTGAATAATCATCCACAATCACCAAGCAATACTTTCTACCTCCAAGACTATCAAAGGATGGAGGCCCAAAGAGATCCATGTGAAGGAGCTCCAAGGGTCTCTTCGAGTAGATGATGGTCGTGGGAGGGTGAGCCTTCTCATGAAGCTTTCCTTCAATACAAGCACTGCAAGCACGATCTTTGGCAAAACTAACATTTGTTAGTCCACGAACATGGTCCCCCTTAAGGAGACTTTGCAAAGATCTCATATTGACGTGGGCTAAACGGCGATGCCAAAGCCATCCCACATCAACTTTAGCCATTAGGCATGTCGCGGTCTTAGTGGGTTGCTCCGAAAAGTTAATCACATAAAGACCGTTCTCGACATGCCCAACAAAGGCTACTTTAAGAGTCTTGCTCCACAAGAGGGCCACGGTATCAATATCAAAGAAAGTGGCAAAGCCCATGAGTGCAAGTTGACGAACGGAAAGAAGATTGAATGCAAGGGACTCAACAAGCATGACTTTCTCGATCGTTAGATCCTGAGAAATGACAACCTTGCCAAGACCCAATACCTTAGAAGACGAGGCATCACCCCACTCGACATTGGTGGGCATAGAAGGAATCTTGTGCACGTCCACCACCAAGTCCTTGCTCCCGGTCATATGATTTGTTGCTCCACTATCGAGCAACCATGATCCCCCACCGGAAGCAAACACCTACAAGAGATCAATGCTTGGTTTTAGGTACCCATTTAGTAATGGGTCCTTTGATGTTAGTAACAAGGGTCTTAGGAACCCAAATAGACCATTCAATGTACTCATAAGGAGAACCAACAAATTTAGCATAAACATGCCCATCACTAGCACGGCACAACACATATGAAGGGATTAAAGTCGCCGGCTTTGTTGGAGGAGATGGTTTTGCCCTTTTTGACATCAACACCCTTCACATTTTCCTTCTTCTCCTTAGGAGCACCCTCTCCCTCTTTCACAAAGGTTTGCTTGAGAGGAGGAGGTCGTTTGGTCTTGTCGTTCTTCTTCTTGTTCTTGGACTTGGGTGCGAACCCAATTCCCTTCTTGGCCACAACTTCCTTTTGATTGCTCAAAAGGTCGTTGAGGTTCTTCTCACCTTGAATGCATGTCACAAGGCCTTTCTCAAGTTGATCCTTCAACTTGGCATTCTCCTCCACAAGATGCACATGCTCACAACACGGGTTAGTAGCATATGCATTATCAACTAATACCATATGAGGAAAGTGGCCTTTTCCTTGGTTAGCTTAACTTGGAGTTGAGCATGAGACTCCTTGAGGTTAGCGTGAGCACCCTTCAAGACCTTGTGGGCCTTGTCAAGTACATCAAACTCCTCCTTGAGTCTAGCATGATCAACCCCAAGTTTAGCCTTCTCGGAAGTTAACACACGAGACACAACAAGAGCATGATCAAGATCTTTCTTTAACTTAGCATGGTCATCGTTGTGTGACTCCTCAAGAGTCAAACGATGCCCACGCTCTTCTCAAGAGCATTAGAGAGATCCGATATCTCATCGGCATAGTCACGACTATGACCTTCCATCTTAGAGATGGTTTCTTCGTGAGCCTCGATCATGTCATTGGCTTCACCAAGTTGTTCCAAGAGAGCAACAAAGTGCTTCTTGGATTTGCCCTTGAGTTTACTCATAAAAGACTCAAACTCATTCAACTCTTCATTAGGCCCCTCACTTTCATCAATGCAACCCGTCAAAGAAGGATTAGTAATGATGGTGGTTTTGATGTTGGGGGTTACCTTGTTAGTGGCTTTAGCCATGAGGCACTTGGCGGTGATGTTCTCGTTGGGTGAATCAAAGAGAGACACCCGGGGAGTGGTAGAAATGGCAACGGAGGCCATGAACATTGCTTCTCCATTTTCATCATCATCATCATCCTCATGGTATTCTTCTTGAACCACCAACCCACGAGTAGGAGTCTTCTTGGTGAAGTTGTTCTTGTTGGGGAAGGACTTGGCTTTGTCTTTTCGGATGAACTTGCCACCATTGTCTTCCCGCTTCTCGTAAGGACAATCCGCAATGAAATGGCTCACATTGCCACAGGTGAAACAAGTTCTAACTCGTTGCTTGCCCTTGAAGCCACTTGAGTTGTTCTTGTTGAAGTTGGGTCTTGAGTTCTTCTTGCTCCAATATTGCCTTGAAGCAAGAGCCTTGTGCTCATGATAATCATATTTTGTGTCTTCGGGGTTGCTCTCCTCATCTTCCTCTTCTTCCTCTTCTTCCAGAATAACCTTGGCCTTCAAGGCAAGGTTGGGCTTCTTTGCCCTTTGAGAACGGAGCACCGCATTGTCGGCGGTCTTGTCCAAGATGCTCATTGCAACAAACTCATCCAACACTTCACTTGAGGTCATGGAATGGAAGTCCGGTCTTTGACGAATGACGGAGGACATGGCCTTGTTGTAGGGCATCATGGCCTTGAGGAACTTGTGCTTGATCCAATTGTCATCCATGTCCTTGCTCCCATGATCTCGGAGTGAGACTACGAGTTTGGTCACTCTTCGAAAGAGCTCACGAGGTTCTTCATCTTCTTTCATTGCAAACTCATCGGCTTCATCTTGCACCACTTCATAGTTGGAGCGTTGAATGCTAGCACTTCCTCGATAGAGAGACACAACGCATTGCCATGCGTCTTTGGCCATGGCATGGGGTCGAAGATGAGGGAGATCTTCAGGAAGGATTGCATCTTGGATGATGAAGAGAGCACTCTCATTGAATTGATTATCCACCACTTCTCTCGGGGTGAAGTTGCTTCGGTCATGTGGATAGAAACCTTCTTCAATGATTCTCCAAAGATTAGTATTCACATGATTTAAATGACGCTTGAAGCGATACACCCAAGAATCAAAATCCTCATTTTTCACAATCTTAGGAGGAGGACCGGCATGATTTAAATGAGTAGAGGGAATCGGTCCTCCATAAGTTGGAGGTTCCACATGGGCAAAGATGCCGGTGCCATTTCTACCACTAGTAGAAGGACCCTTCTCACTATTAGCTTCCCCCTTGTCGGAGTTAGCATCCGTCACCTTGTTAGTGGGATCACCCACTTTCAACGGCGAGGTAGGTAGTTTAAGTCCTTCTAAGAATTTATTAAACATGCTTTCTACCGTGGTTGTCATGGAGGTTTTCAATGTGTCCAAGGCCACATTGAATTCCTCACGGGACACCGCGGTTTCCCCATCACCCGTAGATGAGATCGGATTCACACCGGAGTGCTCCTCCTCCCCATGGTCTATGGTGTCAACCATACTCTTCGGACGGCAAAGTCCTTAATAAAGAGACGAGGCTCTGATACCAATTGAAAGGATCGATATAGTTGACTAGAGGGGGGTGAATAGGCAACTAACAATTTTTAGCTTTTCTTTACCAAATTAAACTTTGAATCAAAGTAGGTTGTCTAGATATGCAACTAGGTGAACAACCTATATGATGCAACAACAACAAGCACACAAGCAAGCAAGGGATACAACACAAGTAAGCTTGCAAAAGTAAAGGTGCGAGATAACCAAGAGTGGAGCCGGTGGAGACGAGGATGTGTTACCGAAGTTCCTTCCTTTTGAGGGGAAGTACGTCTCCGTTAGAGTGGTGTGGAGGCACAATGCTCCCCAAGAAGCCACTAGGGCCACCGTATTCTCCTCACGCCCTCACACAATGCGAGATGCCGTGAATCCACTATTGGTGCCCTTGAAGGCGGCGACCGAACCTTTACAAACAAGGTTGGGGCAATCTCCACAACTTAATTGGAGGCTCCCAATGACACCACGAAGCTTCACCATAATGGACTATGCCTCCGAGGTGACCTCAACCGTCTAGGGTGCTCAAACACCCAAGAGTAACAAGATCCGCTAGGGATTAGTGGGGGAATAAAATATCTCCTGGTGGAAGTGTAGATCGGGGCCTTCTCAACCAATCCCGAGCAAATCAACAAGTTTGATTGGCTAGGGAGAGAGATCAGGAGAAAATGGAGCTTGGAGCAACAATGGAGCTTAGGGATGGAAGAGCTAGTCCACTAGAGGTAGGAGACACCCCTTTTATAGCTAAGGCAAAGATCCAACCGTTATCCACTAGTGTAGCCCACGACATGCGGTACTACCGCTCCAGGAACGCGGTACTACCGCAAGTCCACACGGTACTACCGTGAGGGACCATGGTACTTCCGCGACAGCAGCAGAGACTGGGACATGCCTGACTAAGAGCAGTACTTCCGCGAGCGCGGTACTACCGCTCCCCCTTGCGGTACTACCACAAGGCAGGAAGGTCCTCGCCTACAAAGGGCGCGGATGAATAAAAATACATCCGTGCCTACTTCCATTGGAAAAGAACCAGTGCAAAAATCCGACGCGGTACTACCGCTAGGGAGCGGTACTACCGTATGGCAGCTGAACCAGGCCGTGCGCGGTACTACCGCGCATGAAGTGCGGTACTACCGTGGAAGCGCGGATGTAAAAAATTACATCCGCTCCTACTACCGCGAAGCAGCGGTACTAGGCATGAGAGCCACGGTACTGTGACTCCAGGGGAGCGGTACTACCGTGGTCTCTCACGGTACTACCACGCACGAAGAGCGGTACTACCGTGAGGGCGCGGATGTGAAAAATTACATCCGCCCCTACTACCGCACCACAGCGGCACTTGGCCTGGGAGCCACGGTACTACGACTCCAGAGGAGCGGTGCTACCGTGGGCTCCAGTGGTACTACCGCAGGTGCTTGCGGTACTACCGCTCCAGGGAGCAGTACTACCGCAAGCTCAGCAATAGCAGCCAGGACAATCACAAAGAGGATAACCGGGGGAAGCTCCAAAGAGCAAGGGAAAGGTGGAGACAAGGAGTGAAACGTGTACGTGATGATTCCACCCGAACCTTTCCGACGCGGACCCCCTCTTAATAGTAGGGCTCTCCTACGATTCAAAACCACCAAAAAGAAACGTAGAACAACGCCGTCTTCAATAGTCTTCGAGGGGCACCGAACCGTCTTGTGCCTAGCGATGAAGCATCTGAGAAACTCAAGGCACACGATTAGTCCGCAAAAGCATTGTCATCAATCACCAAAACACATTAGGGATAAATATGCCCTTACACCTATTGTATACCCTGCCCTGTTTTGCCAAGGGAGTACAATAGTGATCTAGGAGTAGATCACTGGACATTGTTCAAAATTATCCTTAGTGGAATAAGGATACGTTTCTCGATTATGGAGGTGACAAGAGGTTCGTCGTAAAGGGTTATGTCGATGCAAGTTTTGACACTGATCCAGATGACTCTAATTCTCAATCTGGATACATATTGAAAGTGGGAGCAATTAGCTAGAGTAGCTCCATGCAGAGCATAGAAGACATAGAATATTTTGAAAAATACATACGGCTCTGAATGTGACAGACCCGTTGACTAAACTTATCTCACAAGCAAAACATGATCACACCTTAGTACTCTTTGGGTGTTAATCACATAGTGATGTGAACTAGATTATTGACTCTAGTAAACCCTTTTGGGTGTCGGTCACATGACGATGTGAACTATGGGTGTTAATCACAAACAGATGTGAATATTGGTGTTAAATCACATGATGATGTGAACTAGATTATTGACTCTAGTGCAAGTGGGAGGCTAGAGGAAATATGCCCTAGAGGCAATAATAAAGTTATTATTTATTTCCTTATTTCATGATAAATGTTTATTATTCATGCTATAATTGTATTAACCAGAAACTTGGTACATGTGTGAATACATAGACAAACACAATGTCACTAGTATGCCTCTACTTGACTAGCTCGTTGAATGAAATATGGTTGTGTTTCCTAACCATAGACATGAGTTGTCATTTGATTAATGGGATCACATCATTAGAGAATGATAGATGTGATTGACTTGACCCATTCCGTTAGCTTAGCACTTGATCGTTTAGTATATTGCTATTGCTTTCTTCATGACTTATACATGTTCCTATGACTATGAGATTATGCAACTCCCGTTTACCGGAGGAACACTTTGTGTGCTACCAAACGTCACAACGTAACTGGGTGATTATAAAGGTGCTCTACATGTGTCTCCGAAGGTACTTGTTGAGTTGGCATATTTCAAGAATAGGATTTGTCACTCCGATTGTCGGAGAGGTATCTCTGGGCCCACTCGGTAACGCACATCACTATAAGCCTTGTAAGCATTGTAACTAATGAGTTAGTTGCAGGATGATGTATTACGGAACGAGTAAAGAGACTTGCCGGTAATGAGATTGAACTAGGTATTGAGATACCGACGATCGAATCTCGGGCAAGTAACATACCGATGACAAAGGCAACAACGTATGTTGTTATGCTGTTTGACCGATAAAGATCTTCATAGAATATGTGGGAGCCAATATGAGCATCCAGGTTCCGCTATTCGCTATTGACCGGAGACGTGTCTCGGTCATATCTACATAGTTCTCGAACCCATAGGGTCCGCACGCTTAAAGTTCGGTGACGATCGGTATTATGAGTTTTGTGTTTTGATGTGCCGAAGGTAGTTTGAAGTCTCGGATATGATAACGGACATGACGAGGAGTATCGAGATGGTCGAGACGTAAACATCGATATATTGGACGACTATGTTTGGACACCGGAAGGGTTCCGGAAGGTTTCGGACATATACCAGAGTACCGGGGGGTTACCAGACCCCCCCCCCCCCGGGGAGTTAATTGGGCCTCATGGGCCTTAGTGGGAGAAGAGGAGGGGCGACCAAGGGCAGCCGCGCGCCCCTCCCCCTCTAGTCCGAATTAGACAAGGAGGGGGCGGAGCCCCCTTTCCTTCTCTTCCTCTCTCCCTTCCTTTCCCGCTCCTACTCCAACTAGGAAAAGAGGGAATCCTACTCCCGGTGGGAGTACGACTCCTCCCTGGCGCGCCCTCCTCCTGGTCGGCCGCCTCCTTCCCCTGGTCCTTTATATACGGGGGCAGGGGGCACCTCTAGACACAACAATTGATCTCTTGATCTCTTAGCTGTGTGCGGTGGCCCCCTTCACCATATTCCACCTCGGTCATATCGTAGCGGTGCTTAGGGGAAGCCCTACGTCGGTAGCAACATCATCACCGTCATCATGCCGTTATGCTGACGGAACTCTCCCTCAAAGCACGGCTGGATCAGAGTTCAAGGGACGTCATCGAGTTGAACGTGTGCTGAACTTGGAGGTGCCGTATGTTGGGTACTTGGATCGGTCAGATCGTGAAGACGTACAACTACATCAACCGCGTTGTGCTAACGCTTCCACTTATGGTCTAGGAGGGTACTTGGATGACACTCTCCCCTCTCGTTGCTATGCATCACCATGATCTTGCGTGTGCATAGGAAAATTTTGAAATTACTACGTTCCCCAACATATCTTTGCCGGGGGTTGACCGAAACCCCTTCCGGTGACCCGGTGTCACCCAGAACACTTCCTGTGTCCAAAGACCATCGTCCTATATATGAATATTTACCTCTCGACCATTTCGAGACTCCTCGTCATGTCCGTGATCTCATCTGGGACTCCTAACAAACTTCGGTCATCAAATCACATAACTCATAATACAAATCGTCATTGAACGTTAAGCGTGTGGACCCTACGGGTTCGAGAACTATGTAGACATGACCAAGACACATCTCCGGTCAATAACCAATACCGGAACCTGGATGCTCATATTGGTTCCTACATATTCCACGAAGATCTTTATCGGTCAAACCGCTTAACAACATACATTGTTCCCTTTGTCATCGGTATGTTACTTGCCCGAGATTCGATCGTCGGTATCATCATACCTAGTTCAATCTCGTTACCGGCAAGTCTCTTTACTCATTCCGTAATGCATCATCCCGTGACTAACTCATTGGTCACATTGCTTGCTAGGCTTATAGTGATGTGCATTACCGAGAGGGCCCAGAGATACTTCTCTGATACACAGAGTGACAAATCCTAATCTCGATCTGTGCCAACCCAACAAACACCTTCGGAGACATCTGTAGAGCATCTTTATAATCACTAGTTATGTTGTGACGTTTGATAGCACACAAGGTGTTCCTCCGGTATTCGGGAGTTGCATAATCTCATAGTCAGAGGAACATGTATAAGTCATGATGAAAGCAATAGCAATAAAACTAAATGATCATTATGCTATGCTAACGGATGGGTCTTGTCCATCACATCATTCTCTAATGATGTGATCCCATTCATCAAATGACAACACATGTCTATGGTCAGAAAACAAAACCATCTTTGATTAACGAGCTAGTCAAGTAGAGGCATACTAGGGACACCCTGTTTTTTCTATGTATTCACACATGGACTAAGTTTCTGGTTAATACAATTCTAGCATGAATAATAAACAATTATCATGATATGAGGAAATAGAAATAACAACTTTATTATTGCCTCTAGGGCATATTTCCTTCAGTTTGGACATCCTTGGTTGCAAGCAACACGGGCTACCTATACTATTTGGTGATCTTAGATGATTTCTCTCATTATGTGTGGAAATTTCCTCTTCGTCGCAAATCCGACATCCTTGCCACACTCACCGCCTTTTATTCCTATGTCACCACATAGTTCGGCCATCCTATCCTTTCATTACAAGCTGACAACGGAAAAGAGTTTGACAATGTCGTTGTTCGTAACCTTCTAGCTGAAGGAAATATGCCCTAGAGGCAATAATAAAGTTGTTATTTATATTTCCTTATATCATTATAAATGTTTATTATTCATGCTAGAATTGTATTAACCGGAAACTTAGTACATGTGTGAATACATAGACAAACAGAGTGTCACTAGTATGCCTCTACTTGACTAGCTCGTTAATCAAAGATGGTTAAGTTTCCTAGCCATGGACAAAGAGTTGTCATTTTATGAATGGGATCACATCATTAGAGAATGATGTGATTGACTTGACCCATCCGTTAGCTTAGCACGATGATCGTTCAGTTTGTTGCTATTGCTTTCTTCATGACTTATACATGTTCCTATGACAATGAGATTATGCAACTCCCGAATACCGGAGGAACACTTAGTGTGCTATCAAACGTCACAGCGTAACTGGGTGACTATAAAGATGCTCTACAGGTGTCTCCGATGGTGTTTGTTGAGTTGGCATAGATCGAGATTATGATTTGTCACTCCGATTGTTGGAGAGGTATATCTGGGCCCTCTCAGTAATGCACATCACTATAAGCCTTGCAAGCAATGTGACTAATGAGTTAGTTGCGGGATGATGCATTATGGAACGAGTAAAGAGACTTGTCGATAACGAGATTGAACTAGGTATTGAGATACCAATGATCGAATCTCGGGCAAGTAATATACCGATGACAAAGGGAACAATGTATGTTGTTATGTGGTTTGACCGATAAAGATCTTCGTAGAATATGTAGGAACCAATATGAGCATCTAGGTTCCGCTATTGGTTATTGACCGGAGATGAGTCTCGGTCATGTCTACATAGTTCTCAAACTTGTAGGGTCCGCACGCTTAATGTTCGGTGACAATCGATATTATGAGTTTTTGTGTTTTGATGTACTGAAGGTAGTTCGGAGTCCCAGATGTGATCACGGACATGACGAGGAGTCTCTAAATGGTCGAGACAAGATTGACATATTGGAAGGCTACGTTCGGACACCGGAAGGGTTCCGGGTGATCTCGAATAAAACCGGAGTGACGGAGGGTTACCGGAACCCCCCCTCCCCCCCGGAAGTTATTGGGCCCTTAGTGGGCTTTAGGGGAGAGAGAGGGCTGCAGCCAGGAGGTGCCCCCCCCCCCAAGGGAGTCCGAATTGGACTAGGAAGGGGGGCGCGTCCCCTCTTTCCCTCTCCCTCCCCTCTCCTTCCTTCCCCCTGCTAGTAGGACTAGGAAAGGAGGAATCCTACTACTACTAGGAGGAGGATTCCTCCTCCCTTGGCGCCACCCCAGGGCCGGTCGACCTCCTCCTCCCCTCCTTTATATACGGGGGAGGGGCACCCCATAGACAAACAAGTTGATCTCTTAGCCGTGTGCAGTGCCCCCCTCCATAGATTTCCACCTCGGTCATATCGTTGCAGTGCTTAGGCGAAGCCCTGCGTCGGTAACTTTATCATCACCGTCATCACACCATCATGCTGACGAAGCTCTCCCTCAACACTCAGCTAGATCGAGAGTTCGTGGGACGTCACCGAGCCAACGTGTGCAGATCATGGAGGTGCCATACTTTCGGTACTAGGATCGGTCAGATTTTGAAGACGAACGACTACATCAACCGTGTTGTCATAACGCTTCTGCTTACAGTCTACGAGGGTACGTGGACTACACTCTCCCCTCTCGTTGCTATGCATCACCATGATAGATCTTGCATGTGCATAGGAATTTTTTTGAAATTACTACGTTCCCCAGCAGTAGTATCAGAGCCAGGTTTATGCGTAGATGTTATATGCACGAATAGAACACAAAGACTTGTGGGCGATAATAGTCATACTGCTTACCAGCATGTCATACTTTCATTCGGTAGTATTGTTGGATGAAGCGGCTCAGACCGACATTACGTGTATGCTTATGCGAGACTGGTTCTACCGATGTGCTTCGCACACAGGTGGCTAGTGGGTGCCAGTTTCTCTTACTTTAGTTGAATCGAGTGTGACTACGCCCGGTCTTGTTTGAAGGTTAAAATATCACACTTGACGAAAAATCATTGTGGTTTTTGATGCGTAGGTAAGAACGGTTCTTGCTCAGCCCGTAGCAGCCACGTAAAACTTGCAACAACAAAGCAGAAGACGTCTAACTTGTTTTTGCGGGGCATGTTGTGATGTGATATGGTCAAGACATGATGCTAAATTTTATTGTATGAGACGATCATGTTTTGTAACAGAGTTATCGGCAACTGGCAGGAGCCATATGGTTGTCACTTTATTGTATGAAATGCAATCGCCATGTAATTGCTTTACTTTATCACTAAGCGGTAGCAATAGTCGTAGAAGCAATAGTTGGTGAGACAACAAGATGCTTCGATGGAGATCAAGGTGTCAAGCCGGTGACGATGGTGATCATGACGGTGCTTTGGAGATGGAGATCAAAGGCACAAGAAGATGATGTCCATATCATATCACTTATATTGATTGCATATGATGTTTATCCTTTATGCATCTTATTTTGCTTAGTTCGGTGGTAGCATTATAATATGATCTCTCACTAAATTTCAAGGTATAAGTGTTCTCCCTGAGTATGCACTGTTGCTACAGTTCGTCGTGCTGAGACACCACGTGATGATCAGGTGTGATAAGCTCTACGTTCACATACAACGGGTGCAAGCCAGTTTTGCACATGCAGAATACTCGGGTTAAACTTGACGAGCCTAGCATATGCAGATATGGCCTCAGAACACTGAGACCGAAAGGTCGAGCATGAATCATATAGTAGATATGATCAACATAGTGATGTTCACCATTGAAAACTACTCCATCTCACGTGATGATCGGACATGGTTTAGTTGATATGGATCACGTGATCACTTAGATGATTAGAGGGATGTCTATCTAAGTGGGAGTTCTTAAGTAATATGATTAATTGAACTTTAATTTATCATGAACTTAGTACCTGATAGTATTTTGCATGTATATGTTGTTTTAGATAGATGGCCCGTGTTGTTGTTCCGTTGAATTTTAATGTGTTCCTAGAGAAATCTAAGTCGAAAGATGATGGTAGCAATTACACGGACTGGGTCCCTAACCTGAGGATTATCCTCATTGCTGCACAGAAGAATTACGTCCTGGAAGCACCGCTGGGTGCCAAACCCGCTACAGGAGCAACGCCAGATGTTGTGAACACCTGGCAGAACAAAGCTCATGACTACTCGATAGTTCAGTGTGCCATGCTTTACGGCTTAGAACCGGTACTTCAACGACGTTGTGAACGTCATGGAGCATATGAGATGTTCCAGGAGTTGAAGTTAATATTTCAAGAAAATGTCCGGATTGAGAGATATGAAGTCTCCAATAAGTTCTACAGCTGCAAAATGGAGGAGAATAGTTCTGTCAGTGAGCATATACTCAAAATGTCTTGGTACCACAATCTCTTGACTCAGCTGGGAGTTAATCTTCTAGTTGATAGTGTCATTGACAGAGTTCTTCAATCACTACCACCAAGCTACAAGAGCTTCATGATGAACTATAATATGCAAGGGATGGATAAAATGATTCCCGAGCTCTTCGCAATGCTGAAAGCTGCGGAGGTAGAAATCAAGAAGGAGCATCAAGTGTTGATGGTCAACAGACCACCAGTTTCAAGAAAAAGGGTAAAGGGAAGAAGGGGAACTTCAAGAATAACGACAAGCAAGTTGCTGCTCAAGTGAAAAAGCCCAAGTCTGGACCTAAGCCTGAGACTGAGTGCTTCTACTGCAAAGGGACTGGTCACTGGAAGCGGAACTGCCCCAAGTATTTGGCGGAGAAGAAAGATGGAAAAGTGAAAGGTATATGTGATATGCATGTTATTGATGTGTACCTTACAAATGCTCGCAGTAGCGCCTGGGTATTTGATACTGGTTCTGTTGCTAATATTTGCAACTCGAAACAGGGGCTATGGATTAAGTGAAGATTGGCTAAGGACGAGGTGACGATGCGCGTGGGAAATGGTTCCAAAGTCGATGTGATCACTGTCGGCACGCTACCTCTACATCTACCTTCGGGGTTAGTTTTAGACCTAAGTAATTGTTATTTGGTGCCACTAGATCTTGTTTGATGCGAGATGGTTATTCATTTAAATCAAAGAATAATGGTTGTTCTATATATATGAGTAATATATTTTATGGTCATGCACCCTTGATGAGTGGTCTATTTTTACTAAATCTTGATAGTAGTGATACACATGTTCATAGTATTGAAGCCAAAAGATATAAGTTTAATAATGATAGTGCAACTTATTTGTGGCACTGCTGTTTAGGTCTTATTGGTGTAAAGCGCATGAAGAAACTCCATGCTGCTGGGCTTTTGGAATCACTTGATTATGAATCACTTGATGCTTGTGAACCATGCCTCATGGGCAAGATGACTAAGACTCCGTTCTCCAGAACAATGGAGTGAGCAACATATTTGTTGCAAATAATACATACTGATGTATGCGGTCCGATGAGTGCTGATGCTCGCGGCGGGCATCGTTATTTTCTTACCTTCACAGATGATTTGAGCAGATATGGGTATATCTACTTGATGAAACATAAGTCTGAAACATTTGAAAAGTTTAAAGAATTTCAGAGTGAAGTGGAAAATCATCATCACAAGAAAATAAAGTTTCTACGATCTGATCGTGGAGAAGAATATTTGAGTTACGAGTTTGGTCTTCATTTGAAACAATGTAGAATAGTTTCGCAACTCACGCCACCTGGAACGCCACAGCCTAATGGTGTGTCCGAACGTCATAATCGCACTTTATTAGATATGGTGCGATCTATGATGTCTCTCATTGATTTACCGCTATCGTTTTGGGGTTATGCTTTAGAGACGGCTCCATTCACGTTAAATAGGGCACCATCTAAATCCGTTGAGATGACACCATATGAACTGTGGTTTGGCAAGAAACCCAAGTTGTCGTTTTAAAATTTGGGGATGCGATGCTTATGTGAAAAAGCTTCAACCTGATAAGCTCGAACCCAAATCGGAGAAATGTGTCTTCATAGGATACCCAAAGGAGACTATAGGGTACACCTTCTATCACACATCCCAAGGCAAAATATTCGTTGCTAAGAATGGATCCTTTCTAGAGAAGGAGTTTCTCTCGAAAGAAGTGAGTGGGAGGAAAGTGGAACTTGACGAGGTAATTGTACCTACTCCCTTATTGGAAAGTAGTTCATAACAGAAATCAGTTCCAGTGATTCCTACACCAGTAAGTGAGGAAGCTAATGATGATGATCATGAAACTTTTGATCAAGTTACTATCGAACCTCGTAGGTCAACCAGAGTAAGATCCGCACCATAGTGGTACGGTAATCATGTTCTGGAAGTCATGTTACTTGACCATGACGGACCTACGAACTATGAGGAAGCGATGATGAGCCCAAATTCCGCAAAATGGCTTGAGGCCATGAAACCTGAGATGGGATCCATGTATGAGAATAAAGTGTGGACTTTGGTTGACTTTCCCGATGATAGCCAAGCCATAGAGAATAAATGGATCTTCAAGAAGAAGACTGATGTTGACGGTAATGTTACTGTCTAAAAGCTCGACTTGTTGCGAAAGGTTTTTGACAAGTTCAAGGAGTTGACTACGATGAGACCTTCTCACTCGTAGCGATGCTTAAGTTTGTTCGAATTATGTTAGCAATTGCCGCATTTTATGATTGTGAAATTTGGAAAATGGATGTCAAAACTGCATTCCTGAATGGATACTTAAAGAAGAGTTGTATATGATGCAACCAGAAGGTTTTGTCGGTCCAAAAGGTGCTAACAAAGTGTGCAAGCTCCAGGGATCCATTTATGGACTGGTGCAAGCCTCTCGGAGTTGGAACATACGCTTTGATAGTGTGATCAAAGCATATGGTTTTATACAGACTTTTGGAGAAGCCTGTATTTACAAAAAGTGAGTGGGAGCTCTGTAGCATTTCTGATATTATATGTGGATGACATATTGTTGATCGGAAATGATACTGAATTTCTGAATAGCATAAAAGGACACTTGAATAAGAATTTCTCAATGAAAGATCTCGGTGAAGCTGCTTATATATTGGGCATCAGGATCTATAGATATAGGTCAAGACGCTTAATTGGACTTTCACAAAGCACATACCTTGATAAGGTTTTGAAGAACTTCAAAATGGATCAAGCAAAGAAAGGGTTATTGCCTCTGTTACAAGGTGTGAAGTTGAGTCAGACTCAATGCCCAACCACTTCAGAAGATAGAGAGAAAATGAAAGTCATTCCCTATGCTTCAGCCATAGGTTCTATCATGTATGCAATGTCGTGTACCAGACCTGATGTGTGCCTTGCTATAGTTTAGCAGGGAGGTACCAAAGTAATCCAGGAGTGTTTCACTGGACAACATTCAAGAACATCCTGAAATACCTGAAAATGACTAAGGATATGTTTCTCATTTATGAAGGTGACAAAGAGCTCGTCATAAACAGTTACGTCAATGCAAGCTTGGACACTGATCCAGATGACTATAAGTCACAGACCGGATACATATTTTTATTGAATGGTGGAGCTGTCAGTTGGTGCAGTTCCAAGCAGAGCGTCGTGGCGGGATCTACGTGTGAAGTGGAGTACATAGCTGCTTCGGAAGCAGCAAATGAAGGAGTCTAGATGAAGGAGTTCATATCCGATCTAGGTGTCATACCTAGTGCATCGGGTCCAATGAAGATCTTTTGGGACAATACTGGTGCAATTGCCTTGGCAAAGGAATCCAGATTTCACAAGAGAACCAAGCACATCAAGAGACGCTTCAATTCCATCCGCGACCAAGTCAAGGAGGGAGACATAGAGATTTGCAGAATACATACAGATCTGAATGTTGTAGACCCGTTGACTAAGCCTCTCTCATGAGCAAAACATGATCAGCACCAAGACTTCATGGGTGTTAGAATCATTACAATGTAATCTAGATTATTGACTCTAGTGCAAGTGGGAGACTGAAGGAAATATGCCCTAGAGGCAAAAATAAAGTTGTTATTTATATTTCCTTATATCATGATAAATGTTTATTATTCATGCTACAGTTGTATTAACCGGAAACTTAGTACATGTATGAATACATAGACAAATAGAGTGTCACTAGTATGCCTCTACTTGACTAGCTCGTTAATCAAAGATGGTTAGGTTTCCTAGCCATGGACAAAGAGTTGTCATTTGATGAACGGGGTCACATCATTAGAGAATGATGTGATTGACTTGATCCATCCGTTAGCTTAGCACAATGATCGTTTAGTTTGTTGCTATTGCTTTCTTCATGACTTATACATGTTCCTATGACAATGAGATTATGCAACTGTCGAATACCAGAGGAACACTTAGTGTGCTATCAAACATCACAACATAACTGGGTGACAATAAAGATGCTCTACAGGTATCTCCAATGGTGTTTGTTGAGTTGGCATAGATCAAGATTAGGATCTGTCACTCCGATTGTCGGAGAGGTATCTCTAGGCCCTCTCGGTAATGCACATCACTATAAGCCTTGCAAGCAATGTGACAGATGAGTTAGTTGCAGGATGATGCATTATGGAACGAGTAAAGAGACTTGTCGGTAATGATATTGAACTAGGTATTGAGATACCGACGATCGAATCTCGGGCAAGTAACATACCGATGACAAAGGGAACAATGTATGTTGTTATGCGGTTTGACCAATAAAGATCTTCGTAGAATATGTAGGAACCAATATGAGCATCCAGGTTCCGCTATTGGTTATTGACCGGAGATGAGCCTCGGTCATGTCTAGATAGTTCTCAAACCCGTAGGGTCCGCACGCTTAATGTTCGGTGACGATCGGTATTACGAGTTTATGTGTTTTGATGTACCGAAGGAAGTTCGCAGTCCTGGATGTGATCACGGACATGACGAGGAGTCTCGAAATGGTCGAGACATAAAGATTGATATATTGGACGGCTATGTTCGGACACCGGAAGGGTTCCGGGTGATCTCGGATAAAACCGGAGTGCCGAACGGTTACCGAACCCCCCCCCCCCCCGGGGGGGGGAGTTATTGGCCCCTTAGTGGGCTTTAGGGGAGAGAGAGGGTTGCAGCAAGGAGGTGGCGCCCCCCCCCCTCAAGGGAGTCCTAATTGGACTAGGGGAGGGGGGCGCGGCCCCTCTTTCCCTCTCCCTCCCCCTCTCCTTCCTTCCCCCTCCTAGTAGGACTAGGAAAGGAGGAATCCTATTCCTACTAGGAGGAGGATTCCTCCTCCCTTGGCGCGCCCCCTAGGGCCGGGCGGCCTCCTCCTCCCCTCCTTTATATACGGGGGAGGGGGCACCCCATAGACACACAAGTTGATCTCTTAGTCGTGCGTGGTGCCCCCCTCCACAGATTTTCACCTCGGTCATATCGTTATAGTGCTTAGGCGGAGACCTGCGTCGGTAACTTCATCATCACCATCATCATGTCGTTGTGCTGACAAAGCTCTCCCTCGACACTCAGCTGGATTGTGAGTTCATGGGACGTCACCGAGCCGAACGTGTGCAGATCACGGAGGTGTCGTACTTTTGGTACTAGGATCGGTCGGATCGTGAAGACGTACGACTACATCAACCGTGTTGTCATAACGCTTCTGCTTACGGTCTATGAGGGTACGTGGACTACACTCTCCCCTCTTGTTGCTATGCATCACCATGATAGATCTTGCGTGTGCCTAGGAATTTTTTTTTGAAATTACTGCGTTCCCCAACACTAGCCTCTCACGGCACTATCTTCCGCCTCACTTGTCCCTACACGTCCCAACAAAATGGCCGTGCTGAGCGTATCTGTCGGTGTCAAAACCGGCAGATCTCGGGTAGGGGGTCCCGAACTGTGCGTCTAGGCGGATGGTAACAGGAGACAAGGGACACGATGTTTTACCCAGGTTCGGGCCCTCTTGATGGAGGTAAAACCCTACGTCCTGCTTGATTGATATTGATATTGTGGATGTTTACAAGAGTGGATCTACCACGAGATCAAGGAGGCTAAACCCTAGAAACTAGCCTATGGTATGATTGTAATGGTTGTTGTTGTGTCCTACGGACTAGAGCCATCCGGTTTATATAGACACCGGAGAGGGCTAGGGTTACATAGAGTCGGTTACAATGGTAGGAGATCTACGTATCCGTATCGCCAAGCTTGCCTTCCACGCCAAGGAAAGTCCCATCCGGACACGGGACGAAGTCTTCAATCTTGTATCTTCATAGTCTTGGAGTCCGGTCGATGATGATAGTCCGGCCGATGATAGTTCGGCTGATGATGGTAGTCCGGCTATCCGGACACCCCCTAATCCAGGACTCCCTCAGTAGCCCCTGAACCAGGCTTCAATGACGATAAGTCCGGCGCGTATATTGCTTGGCATTGCAAGGCGGGTTCCTCCTCCGAATGATAGAAGATTGTGAACACCAGGATAGTGTCCGGCTCTGCAAAATAAATTCCACATTCCACCGTAGAGAGAATAATATATACACAAGTTCAATCTGCTGACGTTTTTTGCGGCATGACGTCACGCCACTACCAAGCCATTACTTGAATCGTTTTTTACTCTACCACCTCAGCGCATTTAGCGAAGCGGTTTCCTTGGCACGTCTTGTCGAAGCAGAGATCGTGTTCCCCCTTAATCCGGGATTCTCATCAATACGGACGTGGGTAACCCAACCGCGCCATTGATGGTGACGCTTGGGGGATAAGCGAGTTTTACCAGGCCGGTGGGGGACGCGTAGACTTCGCCCGCCCATATAAGGGATAAGGATTCACCTTTTCACCTACGCCTTCTTCCTCCTTTGCTTATCCATCTCCGCGCACTCGAGCTCCAGCGCCCAAGCCCGCACATCTCGTCTCAACCTTCCCCAGTCATGTCTGGAGCGGGAGGCAAGTGGATGACCTCCTCCGTTACGGAGGAGCACATCGAAAGACTGCGCAGCGCCGGCTACCTGTCCGGCGACATTGCGCACCGGCTGCCCGACGAGGGGCAGCTCATCCCCACCCCCAGGCCCCATGAGAGGGTCGTTTTTCTTCCCCACTTCCTCCGCGGACTGGGCTTTCCACTTCACCCCTTTGTCCGGGGGCTCATGTTCTACTACGGCCTGGATTTCCATGATCTGGCGCCGAACTTCATCCTCAACATCTCGGCGTTTATCGTCGTGTGCGAGGCCTTCCTCTGCATCCAGCCCCACTTCGGCTTGTGGCTCAAGACCTTCAATGTCAAGCCGAAGGTAGTGAAGGGCACTCAAGCGGAGTGCGGAGGCGCCATGTTGGGCAAGATGCCCAACGTCCTTTGGTTCGAAGGGGCCTTCGTGGAATCCGTCAAGGGGTGGCAATCGGGGTGGTTCTATATCACCGAGCCGCGCGACCCTACGTGGGCGGCGGCCCCCGAGTTCAGATCTGGTATCCCCACGCAGCTCACCTCCTGGAAAGAGAAGGGCTTGCTGTGGGGTAGTTCGGAGGAGCTGACGGGACTCCAAGCCTGTATCCAGAAGCTGGTGAAGAAGCTCAGGCTGGTTAACGTGGTCCAAGTCATGCTCGTCCGCCGGATTCTCCCATGCCAGGAGCGGGCATTCAATCTGTGGGAGTTCAATCCGGAACAGCACCAGGCGCTGAGCGGGCTCTTCGACACGACGTACGAAGGCGCCTGGAGGGTGCTGTTTAAGGGCGCCGAAGCCCCCGCATCCGCGACTGAAGATCGCGGATTTCGCTCGCAGCGCCAAGCCGACGAGGTAAGTGATTCTACCCCTTTACGGGACACTTGCTTTTCATAGTTTGACTCTATGCGGGTTTTAATTTCCCCTTTTCCTTTGACAGGACTGGATGAGGAAGGCGGAGCAGATTATCTGCCCGGCTCCTATGCCAGAAAACCCAGTAGACGCCCATCTAGCGAGGCTGCTGGTTCCGGCACCGCACGTGGTGCCGGAGAAGAAGGCCAAGAAGGAGGCCACGGGTGCTCGAAAGAGTTCCCGTTTTCAGGTGTCCGACGACTCCGGGGCGGACTCCTCCCCCGAAAACGAGGAGGAGAAAGAGGACTCTCTCCCAGAGGAGGGAGAGAGGAAGAGGAAGGCTTCCCCAACAGGGGAGGCCGAAGGGTCCAAGAGGGGAAGGACTATTCCCCCGGACAGCTCCGCCAACATCAACGTTGGCGAGGAAGAATGGCCTTCAAGGGCCAGGCCTCCGGCGAGATCGTAAGTATCCGGATTCCTGAATGATTTATAATTTCTTTTTCTGCGTCACATAGTGTCATTCTGATGCCGCATGCTGCCTGTAGTCCGGCCAATGATGATCTCCCCGCTTCATCGAGCGGGTCGTTGGCTCCGTCGGATGTAGACTCCATCCCGACCGCCTCCACCCCTCGCGACACCGAGGACGCCGAGGTGGGATCCCAAGAAGGGACCCATCAGGGGGAGGCTCCGGAGGCGCCACAAGGCGGCCTCCCGGACTTTGCGCCGGACTCCACATCAGAACCCGCAGTGGTTCCGGAGTCCGGCCGGCGGCCCCTTCGCACGAAGGGCAAGACCGTGACGCCGGCAGCTTCCGTCCAACCGGAGGCGCCGGACAATTTGTTGGAGGCGCTGCAGAGCGCTTCCATCGAGGAAGAACACCGCACTATTATGAGTGCGGTGATTCAGAAGGTACAGCTTGCCAAGAGCGGGCTGACCGAAGCCTGCAGTAGCCTTCTATCAGGCTTTGAGGTAAGAAGTTAAAAATATGCAATGTAATACCGCATAGACAGTAGCCCCTGATGCTCGGTTCGGTGTTCGGAAAGAAAAGCCGGACTGAGGATCTGAAAAAAAAGAAGATATACGCAGGGTTGCTAAAAAATTATGTCAATATGGGTTGCAGGCTGCGCTGCTGACCTCTGCCGCACTGACTGCGGAGGTCGGTGCTTTGAAGCAGGAGCTCGAGCGGTCCGAGCAAGAGCTCGGCCGCGCCAAGAAGCAGCTCCAGGACAAAGAAGGTGAGTAACACCACTTTGAACTTGTACCTTACAGAAAAGGATTTAGGTTGCAACAAAAAATAACAAGGATAACATGGGTACTGCAGGGGCCACGAACGAGGTGGCGACCCTGAAGGAGGCCGTGTCCGCGGCCGAACGCAATGCGGCCGCGGAACGGGCAGAGCGAGAAAAGCAGGAGGCGCGGGTGGCGGTGGTTCGGCAAGAGCTCCAGGCTCTCATGGAAAAGCATGAGAGTTTGGAGCGTGACTCAAAGACTCGAGAGTCCGAGCTTGCCTCGGCTCTCGAAAGTGCCAAAACTGCCAAGGCCGATGCCCATAAGTCCCTTCAGGAGATTGAGTTGGTGAGGAAGATAGCGGCGGGTAAGGCATTTTTCATGCAAAGCAAGCATGTGAATGTAAATTACGTGTTACTTACCCGAATTCGGAGCTCTCCAGGGGCGTTTGCAGATCTGCCTCGCAGCGTGTCTGATGCCGCCGCATTCTACCGAGCCGAGGAGGGGAGCTCAACGGAGAAGGTCTTCTGGTCTCAGTATGCTGAGGCCGGCCATCCGGTGCCCCCTAGCGACCAGCTGAAGCAGCTGGTCGAGCTCCACAAGGTGGCCGAGCAGGCCATGAAGGGCCTCATAGTCCGGCTGTGGCCTGGAGAGGCCATGCCTGGGAGCTACTTCGGCCTCGTGCGACGGTTGGTGGATGCGTGCCCCTGGGTGGAGGTTATCAAGCGCTCCGCCTGTATTGAAGGTGCTCGTCGGGCCCTTGCCCGCGCAAAGGTGCATTGGGGCAAGCTGGATGCGGAGAAGCTAATCACTGACGCGCCACCAGCGGGCAAGGAATATCGTACGCCCGAGATGTACTATAAGACTGTCCTGAAGGGTGCCCGCAAGATTGCGGATGAGTGCCCCAGGGATGTAATTATTGAGTAAATTCGCAATGTGTTATCCTGTGCGCTGAAAACTTTGTTCATATGCGCTAAGCAACGCTTGTTAATTTAAAATATTACCTTCTGTGCGGCCGTTTATTAAATCTGAGAGATGGCAAGTCGTCGGCTTCAGCCCCCATGCCACGAGTGCTGGGGTGTTCGGGATAAACTTGAGCACTCTTGTTCCCATTTTTGGGTCCATCTAGGGAGGCGCTCAACACAACGAACAAGGCAACCGGACTTATAGTGCTTGAACACTCTCACTTAGCCATAGAATTCTATAATTTTAAATTTCGGCGAAGCCCCTAGTATTCGGAAGACCGAATTCGGGGCGCTATCCACGCCTTCGTCGGACATTATCCGGTACTTCGCTCGAAGCGGCGTAGGTCTTTAAGGACCCGAAAAGACCTCTCGAACAGCGACCAGTCTCTCGCCTTATCATGACAGTCAGTTTTAGCTTTCTCCACTGAGGCGTTAACCCGGCTCAACCGGGGCGCAATCGCAGTGGTTCTCCCAGTGCTACCTTAGCCGATAGAACGGAACGTAAGGTGCCAAACTTGGGAGCCGGGCAAACCCAACTATTGACCCAAGACATGATTCGGAGCCGATTCATATAATGCTATAAGTTCGGGGTGCCGCACTTGTGAAAGTGTTCGGACTTTATCACACCATAATGCGGGGAACATAAGCCCCTGGTGTATTTGGCCGTACCAAAATGTACGGATGCAACATGTCGTAAATGAACATATATATATAAGGTAATGCAATTATGGGCAAAAAGTGCTGCATTTTATTCGAGAAGATCTGCTATGAGTGCGGAATGATACAAATAGTGCGGAAAGCAAGGGATTGGACGAATTAAAGGCGTCTCCCTCCAGGGGTAGGCCGCGGAATGGTGTATTTAACAAATTTAATGCTCGTAATGGAGACCACCTGAGTGTTCGTCGCAGCCTTTGTCCCTCCCTGGCTGTTGCATCATGAGTTCGGCAGGTTCGCCGCCGGACAGAGTTCTGTATAAAAAAGAGAGAAATAAAAGATAAAAAGAGCGACACACTTGGGAGCCCCTGGTGTGGTCGAACCGCACTCTGGGTCTGTTGTGGTTGTGCCTCTCCCCCTATGCCCATGGTATCTCCAGGGCGTAATTATGTACGCGGAGAGTTTGTCTTACAATTGTGCGAGGGCTGGGGTTGAGGCCGCATTGCTACGCGTGCTCGGAACGTGCCAGGTGGTCTTGGTTGATGTTGCTCCGGGCGCGTTTGGCCGTGTCCGGTCGTTTAACGGCCGGACTCGAAAATTGCCTTAAAAGGCTGCTCTGTACTTCTGCCGCGAGAGCCGCTGTATGTTCCTCCGTTCGGAGGGAGCGTTCCGTGTTTCCATTGACCGTGATGACTCCACGAGGGCCTGGCATCTTGAGCTTAAGGTATGCATAATGCGGCACCGCGTTGAATTTTGCGAACGCGGTTCGTCCGAGCAGAGCGTGATAGCCACTGCGGAATGGGACTATGTCGAAGATTAACTCCTCGCTTCGGAAATTATCCGGGGATCCGAAGACCACTTCCAGTGTAACTGAGCCTGTACAACTGGCCTCGACACCTGGTATGACGCCTTTGAAGGTTGTCTTTGTAGGTTTAATCCTTGAAGGGTCTATGCCCATCTTGCGCACTGTATCCTGATAAAGCAGGTTCAGGCTACTGCCGCCGTCCATCAGGACTCTCGTGAGGTGAAATCCATCGACGATTGGGTCTAAAACCAATGCGGCGAATCCGCCATGGCGGATACTGGTCGGATGGTCTCTTCGATCGAAAGTGATCGGGCAAGAGGACCATGGGTTGAATTTTGGGGCGACTGGCTCCATCGCGTATACGTCCCTTAGTGCACGCTTCCGCTCCCTCTTGGGTATATGCGTTGCGTATATCATGTTTACCGTCCGAACTTGAGGGGGGAATCCCTTTTGTCCTCTGTTGTTCGGCGGCCGGGTCTCTTCCTCGTCATCGCTGTGTAGCCCCTTGTCATTGTTTTCGGCGATTAATTTGCCTGCCTGCTTGAATACCCAACAATCTCTGTTGGTGTGGTTAGCTGGCTTTTCGGGGGTTCCATGTATTTGACAGGAGCGGTCGAGTATTCGGTCCAAATTGGACGGGCCCGGAGTGGTTCTTTTGAATGGCTTCTTCCGTTGACCGGGCTTGGAGCCTCGGAATCCGGCGTTGACTGCCGTATCCTCATTGCTGTCGCCGTTAATGCGGCGTTTGTTTTTGTTTCGACGCGACCTGCCATTGCGGTCCTTGGTATCCGGACTGCCAGCGTTTTTGCTGAGGTTGTTGCTGCGAGCTAGCCAGCTATCCTCTCCCGCACAGAAGCGGGTCATGAGTGATGTGAGGGCTGCCATGGATTTCGGCTTTTCCTGTCCTAGGTGCCGGGCCAGCCACTCGTCGCGGATGTTATGTTTGAAGGCAGCGAGGGCCTCTGCATCCGGACAGTCGACGATTTGATTTTTCTTTGTTAAGAACCGTGTCCAGAATTGCCTGGCCGATTCGTCTGGCTGCTGGATTATGTGGCTTAGGTCATCTGCGTCCGGTGGTCGCACATACGTGCCCTGGAAGTTGTCGAGGAATGCGGCTTCCAGGTCTTCCCAGCATCCAATTGACTCTGCGGGCAGGCTGTTAAGCCAATGCCGAGCTGGTCCTTTAAGCTTGAGCGGGAGATATTTGATGGCGTGAAGATCGTCGCCGCGGGCCATATGTATATGGAGGAGATAATCCTCAATCCAAACCGCGGGGTCTGTTGTGCCATCGTAGGATTCGATATTAACGGGTTTAAACCCTTCAGGGATTTGATGATCCATTACTTCGTCAGTGAAGCATAGTGGGTGCGCGGCGCCTCTGTATTGAGCAATATCGCGACGTAGCTCGAGAGAGCGTTGTCTGCTGTGTTCGGCCCGGCCGGAGTAGTTGTATCCGGCGCGACGGTATTCGTCGTGGGTCTTGGGGCGCCCACGTGATCCATAGATAGATCTGGATTGTCTTGCCTTGTCCTCCAATATATCCCGCAAGTCCGGCGCGTTCCCCCGTGGCTTCATGCTTTTTGAGCGATGCCGGGGTACGGTTTTGGTGGAGGGCTTGCACGCCTCTCTGTCGCGGCCACGAGGTGGTCGGTCTGCCGTATTGTGCGCTGGTGATGCAGGTTTGTACGCTTCCTCCTCTAGTCGGGGGAGCAACTTGCGTTTTGGGTAACTTTTGGAGGGGCGTTCGAGTTCATACTCTTCGGCCGCGAGGACCTCGGTCCATCTGTCGGCCAGTAGGTCTTGATCAGCTTGAAGCTGTTGCTGCTTTTTCTTTAGGCTGTTTGCCGTGGCCATTAGCCTGCGTCTGAAACGCTCTTGTTCGACGGGATCCTCAGGCACGACGAATTCGTCGTCGTCGAGGCTTGCCTCGTCTCCGGAGGGAGGTAAGTAATTATCATCCTCGACCTCTTCGTCTGCCGCCCTCTCGTGAGGGCTTGCTTCTGCCTCCTCCTGCGCTGGATCGTGCTGGAGGGGGTTGTCTTCGGCACTTTCTGGGGTGTTATTATCTCCTGTGCCGGAATCTCCATTCTTGCTGTGGCGGGATTTAGAGCGGCGCCGCTGACGTCGGCGCTTGGGCTGTTTCTTTAAGGAATCGGCCTCCGTTGCTTCTTCGCCGTCCCCATCTTTTGGGGTGTCCACCATGTATATGTCGTATGACGAGGTGGTCTTCCAGTGTCCTGTAGGCACTGGTTCTTGATAGTCTCCGGCATCGTCGTCCATACCGTCGATGTCTTCGGAGTCGTAGTCGAGTACGTCGGTTAGATCGTCGACGGTGGCTACGAAGTGGGTGGTGGGTGGGCTCTGAATTTCTTCGTCGTCCGCGTCCCAACCATCCTGGCCGTAGTTCGGCCAGGGCTCTCCGGATAGCGAGAGATGCTTCAGCGAATTTAAGATATCGCCGAAGGGTGAGTGCTGAAAGATGTCCGCAGCGGTGAATTCCATGATCGGCGCCCAATCGGATTCGACTGGCAGGGGCGCAGGAGGTTCGGAGTCCGGCAGAGAGTCCGGCACCTCGGAGTCATGAGCTTTATGCGGGACAAGGTAAGTGTTCGGCTCCATCGCCGTAGAAGTTGCAGCTCCCGAGGCGGTGTCCAGCCATCCGTCCTCGATCTGAGCGATCGGCTCCGGACTATGGGTCGGAGCGGATTCGTGTGCGGCCTCCAAGGTGCTGTCCGGCGGCAGAGTTAGGTCGTGCCCATCGTGACAGCGCGGCACGCTCGGCTGTGGCTCAGATCCATCGAAGATCAAGTCCCCGCGGATATCGGCCGTGAAGTTTAGGCTTCCAAACCTGACCTGACGGCCAGGGGCGTAGCTTTCGATCTGCTCCAGATGGCCAAGTGAGTTGGCCCGCAGTGCGAAGCCGCCGAATACGAAGATCTGTCCGGGGAGAAAAGTCTCACCCAGGACTGCGTCGTTGTCGATTGAAGAGGCCATCAAGCCTATCGGTGACGACACAGAGGAACTCTCAATGAAAGCACCAATGTCGGTGTCAAAACCGGCGGATCTCGGGTAGGGGGTCCCGAACTGTGCGTCTAGGCGGATGGTAACAGGAGACAAGGGACACGATGTTTTACCCAGGTTCGGGCCCTCTTGATGGAGGTAAAACCCTACGTCCTGCTTGATTGATATTGATATTGTGGATGTTTACAAGAGTGGATCTACCACGAGATCAAGGAGGCTAAACCCTAGAAGCTAGCCTATGGTATGATTGTAATGGTTGTTGTTGTGTCCTACGGACTAGAGCCATCCGGTTTATATAGACACCGGAGAGGGCTAGGGTTACATAGAGTCGGTTACAATGGTAGGAGATCTACGTATCCGTATCGCCAAGCTTGCCTTCCACGCCAAGGAAAGTCCCATCCGGACACGGGACGAAGTCTTCAATCTTGTATCTTCATAGTCTTGGAGTCCGATCGATGATGATAGTCCGGCCGATGATAGTTCGGCTGATGATGGTAGTCCGGCTATCCGGACACCCCCTAATCTAGGACTCCCTCGGTATCCTTCGCACTCTTAATGACTGCGTCCGCATGTTGCTCTTTCACTCTAACGTGCCTCCCCGGTTTTGGCCGGACACGCTCGCCACCGCCACCCTCCTCATCAACATCTGCCCGTGTCAGCCACGCTGGAACTATGCCCCTCACCATCTCCTCTTTGGTGTGCCACCATCTTATGATGGCCTTCGCATCTTTGGTTGTCTCTGCTATCCTATTATCGCCGCCACCACGCCTCATAAGCTTGGACCTCGCTCCGTCCCTTGCATCTTCCTCGGCTACCCACCTAACACCAAAGGATACCACTACTACGATCCCATCTCACATCGTGTATTCACCTCCCGGCACGTTTACTTTTATCAGAAGGTGTTTCCATTTCAGCAGATCCCTCCCGTCGCCATATCGCCGTCGGCCTCCAGCGACCCCGTCAGGTGGACGGCCCCATTCGGTTCTTGGACCGCCTCCGGGCTTCGGCGGTCCTCACACCATGGGACGAGCTGCGCCTCGCGCCCCCACGACGCCCTCGCTGAATTTGTCAGGGGCCTCGGCATCACCCGCCTCGCCGCCATCTTCGTCGGCCGTTGCTGCATCGCCAGCATCTTCGCCGGTCGCCCCGTCGCCGGTATCTTCACCAGCCACCTTGGGCGCCGCCCCGTCGCCAGCTGCTTCGCTGGCCTCCCCACCAGCCGCTTCGCCCGCCATCTCGCCGCCCGCCTCGCCGGGCGTCTCGGCGCTGCCATCTCGCCTCGTCACACGGGCCCGAGCTGGCGTCTGTGGTACTCGAGCAACGATTACCTCCTCGCCGCCTCCACCGCGGAGCCGTCCCCTGTTCCCGCGTCCACTCGCGCAGCCCTCCGTGATCCTCACTGGCTTGCCGCGATGCAGGAAGAGTTTGATGCCCTCCAGCGGAACTGCACCTGGACACTGGTTCCCCGGTGAGGGAGTCCTGGATTAGGGGGTGTCCAGATAGCCGAACTATCACCGTTGGTCGGACTCCTGGACTATGAAGATACAAGATTGAAGACTTCGTCCCGTGTCCGGATGGGACTTTCCTTGGAGTGGAAGACAAGCTTGGCGATACGGATATGTAGATCTCCTACCATTGTAACCGACTCTGTGTAACCCTAACCCTCTCCCGTGTCTATATAAACCGGAGGGTTTTAGTCCATAGGACGAACAACAATCATACCATAGGCTAGCTTCTAGGGTTTAGCCTCCTTGATCTCGTGGTAGATCTACTCTTGTACTACCCATATCATCAATATTAGTCAAGCAGGAGTAGGGTTTTACCTCCATCGAGAGGGCCCGAACCTGGGTAAAAACATCGTGTCCCTTGTCTCCTGTTACCATCCGCCTAGACGCACAGTTCGGGAACCCCTACCCGAGATCCGCCGGTTTTGACACCGACATTGGTGCTTTCATTGAGAGTTCCTCTGTGCCGTCGCCATCAAGAAGGATGTCTCATCCCGTCTTTAAAGACGGCACTGTTGCCAAAGGAGCTTTGGCCATCGGCCAAACTCTCCGGCTAGGTGGTTTTCTTATGACCGCCTGTTCGGCTGCCGCGCTGACGATGACTTCTCGGGTCATCAAAAGCAATCTTCACGTCAACTCGGAACTCGCCGAGCAGTTAGATCCGATGGAGCTCTCCTCCTTAAACGAGCTCTTGGATCGCATCGCCGCCCTAGGACAACGTCCAAGAACCCAAACTTCCAAGATCGGAAGCTTCTTGGCCCTTGAGTCTTAGATTGGACGGAGTTCAGAATTTAACTCCACCCGCCCACCCAAACATAAGCGATCTATCTCAAATCCGGCAAGAGCCCACTGAAACAATACATCATTACTGGGCGAGATTCCTCCTAGTCATGAACAAGATAAAGGACTGTCGTGAAGAGGACGCAATTTCATCATTCTACATTAATTGCACGGACGAAGGAATCCTCAACACCGTAAGTCGTCACGAAATTACACGCTTTGCTGACTTGGCGTCCATAGTACGAAAGTACTATGCGATGGAGAGCGCCTGGAAAACCAAACCAAATTTTGGGATAATCCGGCCTTGAACACAACCCTAGTCCAAAGTAAAAGGGTGCATCATTACCAGGCACCTGGGTTAAATACCAAAAAGCAAAAACCCTCTAAAGGGCACGGAACCGTACTGGAGGGATGGCTCAATGGACCCTGGAAAATTCATAGCACAGAGGGCGCCACACCAACTCATAGCCTTAGAGCATGTTGGATACTACGGCAGGTGGCCAAAAGTGGCGAAGAGCTTCTAGCTCCAGAGCACCAGCCCAACAATGCCAGTACGGTATTAACAGTCTTCGAAACTTTCGCATCAAATAATATGAGGAAACGAACACTCGCAGCCTCGCCGAAGTCCACCAGGTAGCAACAATAAATCCATGGAGTGACACGGCTATTACCTTTAACGCCAGTGACGAACCTAAATTCTGAACAGCCCGAGCACCAGCCGCATTGGTCCTCAGTCCAATAGTGGACGGCTTTCGCCTTACCAAGGTACTCATGGATGGCGGCAGCGGATTAAACCTCATTTACGAGGAAACCCTTCGAAAAATGGAAATAGAATGGAGCCGCATTGAGCGAAGCAGCATAACCTTTAGAGGAATAATCCCCAGTCGGGAAGCATGCTGTACAGGAAAAATCACACTGGATGTGGTGTTCGGCACACCGGATAATTACAGGTCCGAGGAGGTCACATTCCAAGTGGCCCCGTTCAGCAGCAGATACCACGCTCTATTAGGGCGAGAGGCATTCACAATTTTTCAAGCTATACCCCATTACGGGTACATGAAGCTCAAAATGCCCGGACCCAACGGAATCATCACTCTTGCTAGTGACCCGGACTTAGCACTCCGCGCCGAAAATAAAACAGCCGCACTTGCCATTGAGGCACTATCCGAAGCCCTAGCGGCCGAGGAATTCACTACGCTGCGCTCCACGGTGAACAGGGACGATGTGATACTCGATAAGAGATCCAAGTCCACCTCTTTTAAACCAGCGGACGAAATAGTCAAATTCCAAGTCCATCCAACAGACCCTACAAAAACAGCCTCCATCGGGGCACAATTAAACCCTGATGAAGACGCCGCACTACGAGAATTCCTACGCGAAAATTGGGACATCTTTGCCTGGCACCCTTCAGATATGCCAGGAATCCCACGCCGGCTGGCCGAACACAGCCTCAATATCCTAAAAGGATTCAAGCCAGTCAAACAAGCTCTTCGGCGCTTCTCCGAACCCAAGAGACAGGCCATGGGAGAGGAACTAGCCAAACTATTGGAGGCCGGATTCATTAGAGATATAAAACATCCAGACTGGCTAGCAAACCTGGTAATGGTACCAAAGAAGGACAAATCGTGGCGCCTGTGTGTCGATTTCAAGGAACTTAACAAGGCTTGCCCAAAGGATCCCTTCCCCCTTCCCCACATCGATCAAATTATCGACGCTACCGCAGGACACGATTCATTGTGCTTCCTCGACGCATACTCCGGCTACCACCAAATTAAGATGGCAGAGCCAAACCAAGCCGCGACGGCATTCATCACTCCATACGGCCCATTCTGCTTCAACACAATGCCCTTCGGGCTCAAAAATGCTGGCGCAACATATCAGCGCATGATTCAGACATGTCTGGCAAACCAGATCGGTAAAACAGTGGAGGCATACGTAGATGATGTGGTCGTCAAATCCAAGCATGTCGAAACCCTAGTAGACGACTTGAGGCTCACATTCGACAATCTCCGAGCATATGACATTAACCTCAACCCGGAAAAATGCATTTTCGGTGTACCAGCCAGAAAGCTCTTGGCCTCCATCGTATCCGGTAGAGGAATTGAAGCAAACCCAGCCAAGATCCGAGCTCTGTCACAATTGGATATCCCAAAAGACCTCAAACAAATACAAAAATTGACTGGAAGCATGGCGGCTCTAAGCCGCTTTATCTCCCGCTTAGGAGAAAAGGCATCACCCCTTTATCGCCTCCTGCGGCGCACCGAACACTTCGAGTAGACGGATGCCGCCATGGCCGGACTCAAAGAAATCAAAGCCATATTGGCAACAAATCCGGTCCTGGCCGCTCTCAACGCGGGCGAACCAATGCTATTATACATCGCGGCAACCCATCAAGTTGTAAGCGCGGTGCTCATTCTCGAACGAGAAACGGACGGACACAAGTTCCCTCTCCAAAAACCAGTTTACTACGTGTCCACTGTCCTAACTCCATGCAAGTCGCGATACCCGCATTATCAAAAGATAGCATACGCGGTGTTCATGGCATCCCGGAAGCTGCAACACTATTTCCAAGAGTGTTTGATAACAGTAGCCTCCGAAGTACCTCTTAATGACATTATAAAGAACCGCGACGCAGCGGGCCGGATTGCCAAATGGGCCATCGAGCTCCTCCCGTTCGACATAACTTACAAGCCAAGGCGAGCTATTAAGTCGCAGGTTTTGGCCGACTTCATCGCCGAATGGACTGAAGCCGAACTCCCTAAAGAGTACGTCGCTATTCCAACTGGATCATGCACTTCGACGGCTCCAAAATGTTGGCTGGTCTGGGGGCTGGCGTCGTTCTGACGTCCCCAACCAGAGATACAGTCCAATACGTACTTCAGATAATGTACACGGACTCCAACAACGCAGCTGAATACGAGGCCCTTCTACATGGTCTCCGGATGGCAGTCTCCATGGGAATTCAGTGCCTAGAGGTCTGCGGGGATTCAAACATCGCGATATCCCAAATAAAAGGAGACTTTGATGCCAAGGATCCGAAAATGGCAGCTTATCGCAATGTCGTCTTAAAAATGTCAGCTCGGTTTGAGGGGCTTGAATTTCACCATATAGCCCGAGAGAACAACCAGGCAACAGATGTGTTGGCACGCATTGGCGCAAAGCGCGATGCTGTCCCTCCCAACATCTTCCTAGAGAGGCTTTTCAAGCCATCCGTATCATGGGAGGGAGAGTCTGGAAATAACAGCCCGGACCCAACCACACTACCCCTCACCGAACATTCTGACATAGTTGGTGGCTCCGCCAACGAAATAACACCGTCAGCCCACAAAATAATGGCAGTCATTGCCCCGTGGACAGAACCATTCCTAGCCTACCTAACTAGGTAGGAACTTCCCAATGACCAAAACGAGGCCCGCTGCATAGTGCAGCGATCTAAAGCCTATAAAGTCCACGAGGGAGAGATTTATAAGAAAAGCACAACCGGAGTCCTTCAAAGGTGTATCTCCGAAGAGGAAGGGCGAAATCTTCTGGCTGAAATTCATGCCGGACTCAGCGGGCACCAGGCCGCATCCCGGGCCCTTGTAGGCAAGGCCTTCCGTACAGGATTTTATTGGTCGACGGCCCGGGCAGATGCTCAGGACTTGGTCCAATGATGCGTAGGATGTCAGCTCTTTGCTAATCAAAGCCACATGCCACCCACCGCCCTCAAAACTATACCCATCACCTGGCCGTTCGCGGTCTGGGGGCTTCATATGGTCGGACCCCTTAAAGGAGGAACCCACAAACAAAAATACCTACTGGTCATGGTGGATAAATTCACCAAATGGATAGAGGCAAAGCCTGTTAAGACGACCGAATCCGGACCAGTGATAGACTTCATATCAGGGGTAGTACACCATTACGGCGTCCCCCATAGCATCATCACTGATAATGGCACAAACTTGACGGCCGACGAGGTCAAACTCTGGTGCAAAAACATGGGCATCAAGCTCGACTAGGCTTCAGTCTATCACCCTCAAACTAACGGTCAAGTCGAGCGAGCAAACGATCTAATCATGAGCGGCATTAAACCCAAACTAGTGCGCTCCCTCAAGGAATCTAATACGCACTGGGTAGAGGAGCTCGACTTTGTACTATGGGGGCTGCGGACCACGCCGAATCGCACTATCGGATTCACACCATTTTTTATGGTGTATGGCGCAGAGGCAGTTTTGCCCTGCGACATAATTCATGACTCACCTCGCGTGCGCATGTACGAAGAAAGAGAAGCCGAGCTCGATCGGTCGGACTGTTTGGACAACTTGGAGGAGGAGCGCGACGTGGGAAAAGCCTGTTCTGCATTCTATCAACAGCAGGCTCGAAGATACCAAAGCAGAGAAGTACGGGCCAAAGCTTACAATGTTGGCGAATTAGTTCTACGCCTGCCGGACAAGAAAAAGGACAAACTCAAACCCAAGTGGGAGGGTCCCTTCATCATCGACCAAGTCCTGACTGGCGGCGCGTACCATCTGCAGAACGCATCGGATAACCGACTGGAGCCGAACCCATGGAATGCAGCCCATCTCCGAAGATTTTACGCCTAGCGCTGGACTCGGGGTTCGTCTCCTTCCTCCGTCTATATTTTATACTTTAACTGTCTTTTATTTCTCTCCTTCTCCCTCCTTTTTCTAAAGCCGTTGAAGGCTCGTTTGCGCATTGTTCGCACACACTTGACGCGTTGTCCGCGCTCAGTATACCTGGGGGCTTCTTTAACAGAAGCTTATTTCTACGGGCTCTATGCCCAACACATGTGTCACACTTTCGCATGTACCTTTTATTCACCATTATATGCATCGATATGACTTAAGTTTTGGCCAAGCTGGGTTGCCTGGCTCCTGTGCTTACCCCTACGTTCTCGATTGTTCAGCTAGGTGGTAAAGGGAGCACCTCTGCGATTGTTACCGCCGGGTCAGCCGGACGTGTACCTCAGACTGGGTGAAGCCGAAAGCTAGCGTTCTTAAGGGAATATTCGGTCGGTGAACTAAAAGACGATTTCTTACTTATTCATTTATCTGCCCCAAGATGTTTTTCTGCTTTTTTCGCAGTCCGGACATGCACTTTAGGGCATGCCTCCCAGGGAAAGGAACCCCTAACGGAACTATTCTCCCTGGAAGATGTTTCTTACTAACCATGTAATATAACATAACTAGTTGGGCACTTGTCTGATAGAGCACTAATGACCCCTACGCCTGGTCTCCACGCATGCCCCGGTTCTTACATAACCGCGAGGGTATTCGGACACACTCCGGACTATAGGGTCCCGAGGTTGAAGCGAAAGGGTCCGCTACGACAAACGATCTACAATCCGGCTAGAAGGCATTTTACATGTCATTTTTAATTACATAGTCAAATTGACTGATTGTATTCCTCTTCAATACCATCTAATAGGCTGTCTAGTTTACAGTCCCGCTGGGAATACTTTGCGGCCAACTCTACTTGGCCGTACACTAAGCTCACAGGGATCTCCTTCCCATCGGGCCCCATCGGTCCGACCTCGGCCATGTGGTTTGGGTCAGCCTTCGTGTACCGCGTCTTCACCATGGCCCAGGCCTCCCTGGCGCCTTGACGGCACGCCGATATCTTCCATAGTCGGAAGCGCCGCCGTGCTCCCTGAAGCCTCTCTGCAATCTCTCCAAGGCCTTCGGGTAGGGAGATGGATGGCCACAAGGCCTGGGCGACGTCTCTCATCACCTGCCGAACTCGTTCGTGCAGTTGCAGCAGCTCGGGAAGTAGGTCACCCGTTGAACCGAGCATTTCCTCTGCAGGACAACCTGTGAGCATACCTACAGACATATTTCTGTTAGTCGACTTCCTCGCCGAACTCTTCTTTTCAAAAAGCTCGCTCAAGCACTTACTATAAATGCCGCGACGAAGCTGCCGATTCTCCTTAACGGAGTCATATAGCTGGGCTCGAACATCCTTTAGTTCCTCACCCAGCTGGGTGTTGGCATTTTGGAGATTATTTTTCTCTTGCCTCACCCTTGTAAGCACATTCTTGCCGGCCTTTAACTGGCACAGGAGATGTTGCTTGTCCAGATCTAATCCGGCGCCATCTCCAATATTATTGTCAGACTTATACACACGCCGCACTTCACAAACTACTTATCTTTTGAAGTATATATTCCCGGAGGGGGTCTCTGTGGCTCCCCCTGGGGCGGCTAGTGCGGCCTTAAGCTGGGCCTTGCACTCTTCAAGCTCCTGAGACAGTCAGGTATTCTTTTCCGTAAGATCCTGCATAACAACTGATCCTTAAATCAGTTCTCCTAACTATTTTAAGTCTCGGGGGCTACTAGCATATATAACTATCAAATTTTCTCACCCGTATGTCCTTTACATACTGCTCCGTTGCTCTGGCTAGACCATCTTGAGCGGCACGAAGGTGCGCGTCTCCCGAATTGAAGGCGTTTAATGCCTCTTGGGAGAAACATGCGTCACGAAGAACTGTCCGGCGGCGCCTGTAATTCATGGCACTCTCCACCTCAGAGTTGGTGGCGGACAATCTATCGGCATCCTCTGTCGGAGGAACATCCGATGCACGCCTCGTGTTCACCTCCGCTTCCGGACCCGGCGTTGGAGCTTGGCTGGCGGAGGCTCCATTGGCCATCTCACCGGACACAGTCCGGCGAGTGCTCTTTTTTCTGAAAGGAGCACCAGCGTTAATATACCTTCCCGAAATCAATCCCGGGAATATGGTGACACGCCTTACCATTGCGGCTGCATTTCAACTCGGACCGCACTTCTTTTTAGCCTGCGTGGCCGCGCTGCCCCTTGTTGGCTAGCCGCTGCGGGCTCGGCTTCCCGCCTCGGAGGCACCCCCTGCGAAACACCATTGATATACGGTGATCAAAAATAAGCACGGATGAGTCATTATCAAAGTACTGGGGCTTCGGTCTCATTTACCTGTGAGGCTGGAAGTATTCTGGGGTAATAGGCCGTAATGGCGACCAAGGCATTATCGATGCTCAGTTGGTGAAATACCCCATCAATCAGCTCCACCAATATGTCCGGATCCTCTTGGGAGGCCGGATCGAGGAACCATTCCGGATCCTCGGGTTGTGGAGGCGGGCTGTTTATATCTTTTACGGCCTGACGCAGTTCATGTGTCAAACTCACAAAATGAGATATATAACTATGGGAGTACGGATCGGATGTGCGGGAAAGGAGATGTTCACTTACCTAGCTTCGAGGATTGTTCATAGAAAATCCGTTCAATGGACTGACGCGGAGAAAATCCTCCTCTTCCCCCTTGTGCAGCGCGGACAAGATCTTCACCAGTTCGGCGACCGATCCCGGCCCCTTACGGCCGTGACGGGTAGCATCGTCCTCCCTATTGAAATCCCACATGGGGTGGCCCCTATATTGAAGTGGCTGCACCCCCCGCATAATGCATTTTGCCATGACACTGATCATGGTCAGTCCGGAATGAGCTAGCAACCTTATTCGGCTCATCGGGTAAAGGACGCCATTGTCGCTGTTCCTCTGGGGACTCCGTGGACGCAAACTTAGGCGTTTCTTCAAGGGAGCATTACTGAACTCCGGGAGGCCGGTCCGAACGGGATCCGGTAGCGGGGCGTCTTCTATATAAAACCATTCCTAAGGCCAGTCTTCGGATGCCTTCTTCGGGGTTTCGGATAGATATCCGGTCCCGGCGATGCGCCATAGCTCGGCTCCGCCCACTTGATATATTGACCCCTCATGAGAACGGGGTACGAGGTAGAATAATCTCTTCCACAGCACAAAATGAGCCTCGACGCCCAAAAACAGTTTGCAAAGGGCTACGAAGCCCACGATGTGCAGAATGGAGGCAGGCGTAAGGTGATGAGTTGGAGGCCATAGAACTCCAGGAGCCCCCGGAGAAACGGATGTATTGGAAATCCTAGTCCTCTTATCAGATAAGAGACAAAGCATACCCGCTCTCCTTTGGAAGGATCGGGGACGCTCTCCGCTTGCTTTCCGCCCTTATAGGTGGGGAGTCCGGCTCGAACCGAAACCATGAAGGCTGGGGGAAGAAATCCCTTGGTTTGGAGCGTCACTAGCTTGCTATGCGGGACTGAGCATCTCTCCCAATCCCCAGGCTTGGGGCTGGGAGCGCGAGAGGAGGAGCCGCGTCGACTGTCCATGATAGAATGGATTTTTTGTCAGAAGCGCTCCGGTGAAAGCTTGCGAAGGGGAGATGGTGTGATTCGGATCTAGATCCTTGTCTCTTTTTATAGGCAACTCATTTGCGCAGCTAGGGGGGAAAGTGTAAAAATACCCTGGCTTTTCGCATTCGTTTGACACGTGGAAGATGGCCATTATTGGGCGTGGAAGCCAAGGAGCGCAGCATCTATCAGAAGCCGGACACTATTCGACAAGTATATGGAATTTGGAGAAGAACCCGCCTCGCAATGCCGAAGACAATCTACGCGCCGAACTCGTCGTCATTGAAGCCTGGTTCGGGGGCTACTGAGGGAGTCCTGGATTAGGGGGTGTCCGGATAGCCGAACTATCACTGTTGGCCGAACTCCTGGACTGTGAAGATACAAGATTGAAGACTTCGTCCCGTGTCCGGATGGGACTTTCCTTGGCGTGGAAGACAAGCTTGGCGATACGGATATGTAGATCTCCTACCATTGTAACCGACTCTGTGTAACCCTAACCCTCTCTGATGTCTATATAAACCGGAGGGTTTTAGTCCGTAGGACGAACAACAATCATACCATAGGCTAGCTTCTAGGGTTTAGCCTCCTTGATCTCGTGGTAGATCTACTCTTGTACTACCCATATCATCAATATTAATCAAGCAGGAGTAGGGTTTTACCTCCATCGAGAGGGCCCGAACCTGGGTAAAAACATCGTGTCCCTTGTCTCCTGTTACCATCCGCCTAGACGCACAGTTCGGGAACCCCTACCCGAGATCCACCGGTTTTGACACCGACACCCGACCTTCTCGCGCCAATGTCATTAGTGGAAAGTGGGTCTTTCACCATCAGACCCGCTCGGATGGTACACTTGAGCGCTACAAGGCTCACTGGGTGGCTCGTGCTTTTCGACAGCACGCTGGCGTTGACTTCACTGAGACGTTTGCACCGGTTGTCAAACCGGGCATGATCTGCACCGTTCTCCAGCTTGCAGTGTCCCGAGGCTGGCCAGTTCATCAGATGGATGTCTCCAATGCCTTCCTCCACGGCCATCTTGAGGAGCAAGTTTATTGTGAGAAGGCCACTGGTTTCGTTGATGCATCTCTTCCTGGGCATGTGTGTTTGTTGTCCCGGTCTTTCTGCGGGCTCAAGTAAGCACCTCGCGCCTAGTACCAGCGGGTCGCCGGGTTTCTTCAGACACTGGGCTTCAGCGTCACTCGCTCGGATGCCTCACTGTTTGTCTATCGCCATGGTGAAACGACTGCATATTTGCTCCTCTATGTCGACGAGATCATCCTCACGGCCTCCTCCGCAGCTCTGCTTCAGCAGATTACTCTCCGGCCGCGTGACGAGTTCACCATCAAGGACTTGGGTGCTCTACATTATTTCCTTGGCATTGAGGTCATTCGGCGACCGGACGACTTCTTTCTTCATCAGCAGAAGTATGCACACGAGCTCCTTGGGCGTGCTGGCATGCTCAACTATCACCCTGTTGCTACTCCTATTGACACGAAGGCCAAGGTTTCTACTCTTGAGAGCTCGCTAGCGTCGGATGCTCCCTTCTACCGGTCCATTCTTGGTGCTCTTCAGTATCTGACTCTCACCCGACCGGATCTACAGTATGTTGTTCGGCAGGTGTGTCTCCACATGCACGCCCCTCGTGACTCCCATTGGACCCTCGTGAAGTGGATCCTCCATTACATTCGCAACACGATAGCTCTTGGGCTCACCCTCACGGCGTCCACTTCTCTAGAGATGGTGGCCTACTCTGACACGGACTGGGCTGGCTGCCCCGACACCGAACGGCGAAGCCACGTTACAGTTGTGGGGTCAGCTGACCCCACGGGTTTTTGGTTGCATGTTGAACCCCAGCTATGAGTACTCCTCTGAACCCACAGGTCACAGCAGCTGACCCCACTATCATTCACACATACGGTGGAAAATTTGGGCCATCTAGCAAGAAAGCCATCCCATCTCACGTGCTCTCTCTCTCTCTCTCTGAACCATTGAATCTTCCATTTGTTTACCCATGCAAGGCTCAATCCCTTTGTTTATTACCTAATTTTTAAATTAAAACCATTCAGCTGCGCATCAAGGGCGCCTTCCCGCGATAGCCACGTCGGCAGGGTGTTACTGTGCACGATGGCCAATTGAAGTGAGGGATCGATGTGTTGTGCTCCTGGCGCTTCTCATTTGCTTCATCGAGCAGAGAGAGAGAGAGAGAGGAAAGAGAGAAAGAGAGGTCACGTCGAGCCTCCACCCCTTTCTCGTTTCCTCTCCCAAAACACGCAACCTCTCCTTTCTCTTCTTTCCCCATTATTAGCCATCGGGAGGAGGCGGCAGAGTGCTACGTCTTGAGCTTGCGTTGGTTTTCCTTGAAGAGGAAAGGGTGATGCAACAATAGTAGCGTAAGTATTTCCCTCAGTTTTTGAGAACCAAGGTATCAATCCAGTAGGAGGCTCCTCAAAAGTCCCACACACCTACACAAACAAACAAGAACTCGTAACCAACGCAATAAAGGGGTTGTCAATCCCTTCACGACCACTTGCAAAAGTGAGATCTGAAAGAGATAATATGATAAGATAAATATATTTTTGGTGTTTTATGATATAGATTGGAAAAGTAAAGATGCATATAAAAGTAGATGGCAAACTTATATGATAAAAGATTGACCCAGGGGCCATAGGTTTCACTAGCGGCTTCTCTCAAGATAGCATAAGTATTACGGTGGGTGAACAAATTACTGTCGAGCAATTGATAGAAAAGCGAATAATTATGAGATTATCTAGGCATGATCATGTATATAGGCATCATGTCCGTGACAAGTAGCCCGACTCCTGCCAGCATCTACTACTATTACTCCACACATCAACCGCTATCCAGCATGTATCTAGAGTATTAAGTTCATAAAGAACAGAGTAACGCATTAAGAAAGATGACATGATGTAGAGGGATAAACTCATGCAATATGATATAAACCCCATCTATCCTCGATGGCAACAATACAATACGTGCTTTGCTGCCCCTGCTGTCACTGGGAAAGGACACCGCAAGATTGAACCCAAAGCTAAGCACTTCTCCCATTGCAAGAAAGATCAATCTAGTAGGCCAAACCAAACTGATAATTCGAAGAGACTTACAAAGATAACTTAATCACACATAAAAGAATTCAGAGGAGATTCAAATATTTCTCATAGATAAACTTGATCATAAACCCACAATTCATCGGATCTCGACAAACACACCGCAAAAAGAGTTACATCGAACAGATCTCCAAGAAGATCGAGGAGAACTTTGTATTGAGATTCAAAGAGAGAGCAGAAGCCATCTAGCTAATGACTATGGACCCGAAGGTCTGTGGTAAACTACTCACAACTCATCGGAGAGGCTATGGTGTTGATGTAGAAGCCCTCCATGGTCGATTCCCCCTCCGGCGGAGCGGCGGCGAAGGCTCCAAGATGGGATCTCGCGGATACAGAAGGTTACGGTGGTGGAAATAGTTTTTTGTGGTCGCTTCTGATGTTTTCGGGGTATGTGGGTATATATATGAGGAAGAAGTAGGTCGGTGGACGCCCGAGGGGCCCACGAGATATGGGAGCATGCCAGTAGGGGGCGCGCCCTCCACCCTCGTGGTTGACTCGATTGCTTCTTGACTTGCACTCTAAGTCCACTGGATCACGTTCGTTCCAAAAATCGCGCTCCCGAAGGTTTCATTCCGTTTGGACTCCGTTTGATATTCCTTTTCTTAGAAACACTGAAATAGGCAAAAACAGCAATACGGGCTGGGCCTCCGGTTAGTAAGTTAGTCCCAAAAATGATATAAATGTGTAAAGTAAAGCCCATAAACATCCAAAACGGGTAATATAATAGCATGGAACAATCAAAAATTATAGATACGTTGGAGACGTATCAAGCATCCCCAAGCTTAATTCCTGCTCGTCCTCGAGTAGGTAAATGATAAAACAGACTTTTTGATGTGGAATGCTACCTAGCATAATTCTCAATGTAATTTTCTTTATTGTGGCATGAATGTTCAGATCCAAATGATTCAAGATAAAAGCTTATAAAACATAAAAACAGTAATACTTCGAAGCATACTAGCAAATAATCATGTCTTACCAAAATAGCATAGCCAAAGAAAGTTTATCCCTACAAAATCATATAGTTAGGCCATGCTTCATTTTCATTACACAAAATACTCCCATCATGCACAACCCCAACGACGAGCCGAGCAATTGGTTCATACTTTTTAACGCGCTTCAGCTTTTTTCAACTCTTACGCAATACATGAGCGCAAGCCATGGACATAGCACTATGGTGGTATATGGTGGTTGTGAAGGCAAAAAGGGAGAAGATAGTCTCACATTAACTAGGCGTATCAACGGGCTATGGAGATGCCCATCAATAGATATCAATGTGAGTGAGTAGGGATTGCCATGCAACGGATGCACTAGAGCTATAAATGTATGAAATCTCAACAAAAGAAACTAAGTGGGTGTGCATCCAACTCGCTTGCTCACGAAAACCTAGGGCATTTTGAGGAATCCCATCATTGGAATATACAAGCCAAGTTCTATAATGAAAAATTCCCACTAGTATATGAAAATGACAACATAGGAGACTCTCTATCATGGAGATCATGGTGCTACTTTGAAGCACAAGTGTGGAAAAGAGATAGTAACATTGCCCCTTCTCTCTTTTTCTCTCCTTTTTTTCTTTTTTTCTCTTTTTTTTCTTTTTCTCTTTTTTTCCTTCCTTTTTTCTCTTTTTTTTATTTTGTGGGCTTCTTTGGCCTCTTTTATTTTTATAAAGTCTGAAGTCTCATCCCGACTTGTGGGGGAATCATAGTCTTCATCATCCTTTCCTCACTTGGGACAATGCTCTAATAATGAAGATCATCACACTTTTATTGATTTACAACTCAAGAATTTCAACTCAACACTTAGAACAAAATATGACTCTATATAAATGCCTCCGGTGGTGTACCGGGATATGCAATGAATCGGGAGTGACATGTATGAAAAATTGTGAAGGTGGCCTTGCCACGAATATGATGTCAACTACAGATCATGCAAAGAGCAATATGACAATGATGGAGCGTGTCATAATAAACGGAACGGTGGAAAGTTGCATGGCAATATATCTTGGAATGGCTATGGAAATGCCATAATAGGTAGGTATGGTGGCTGTTTTGAGGAAGGTAAATAATGGGTGCAAGATACCGGCAGAAGTTGCACGGCATAATAGAGGCTAGCAAAGTGGAAAGGTGAGTGTGCGTATATCCATGGACTCACATTAGTCATAAAGAACTCATATACTTATTGCAAAAGTGTACTTAGCCCTCGAAGCAAAGTACTACTACGCATGCCCCTAGAGGGATAGATTGGTAGGAAAAGACCATCGCTCGTCCCCGACTGCCACTCATAAGGAAGACAATCAAAAGAGCACCTCATGCAACAAATTTGTCACACAACTTTTACCATACGTGCATGCTACGGGACTTGCCAACTTCAACACAAGTATTTCTCAATTTCATAATTACCCAACTAGCATGACTCTAGCATTACTACCTTTATATCTCAAAACAATTATCAAGTATCAAATTGATCATAGCATCCAATTCACTTGCTATGATAGTTTTTATTATACCCAACTTGGATGCCCACCATTCTAGGACCAATTTTATAACCATAGCAAATACCATGCTGTTCTAAAAGGCTCTCAAAATAATATAAGTGAAGCATGAGAGATCAACAATTTCTTCAAAATTAAGCCATCGTCGTGCTCTAAAAAATATAAGTGAAGCACTAGAGCAAAAACTATCTAGCTCAAAAGATATAAGTGAGGCACATAGAGTATTCTAATAAATTCCAATCAAGTGGGTTTCTCCCAAAAGGTGTGTACATCAAGGATGACTGTGGTGATCTAAAAAGCAAAGACTAATTTCATACAAGACGCTCCAAGCAAAACATATATCATGTGGTGAATAAAAATATAGCTCCAAGTAAAGTTACCGATAAACGAAGACGAAAGAGAGGATGCCTTCCCGGGGCATCCCCAAGATTAGGCTTTTGGCTATTATTGAATATATTGGGGTGCCTTGGTCCAAGATTAGGCTCTTGCCACTCCTTATTCCATAGTCCATCAAATCTTTACCCAAAACTTGAAAACTTCACAACACAAAACTCAACAGAAATCTCGTAAGCCCCGTTAGCGAAAGAAAACAAAACACCACTTCAAGGTACTGTAATGAACTCATTCTTTATTTATATTGGTGTTAAGCGTACTATAATCCAAATTCTCTATGGTTTGTAAACTATTTTACTAGCCATAGATGCATCAAAATAAGCAAACGACACACGAAAAACAGAATCTGTCAAAAACAGAACGGTCTGTAGTAATCTGTAACTAACGCAAACTTATGGAACTCCAAAAATTCTACCAAAATAGTAAGTCCTAGGCAATTTTTCTATTTATCTACAGCAAAAATAATCAATGCAAAATCACTTTTCTGTGATTTACTAAAAAAATCTCGTGCACGCAAAGTTTATGTTTTTCAGCAGAATCAAATTAACTATCACCATAAGTTATCCTATAGGTTCTACTTGGCACAAGCACTAATTAAAACATGAAAACACATATAAACAGAAAGTAGATGATAAATTTATTACTAAACGGAAACAAAAACAAAAAACACAAAGAAAATTGGGTTGCCTCCCAACTAGCGCTATCGTTTAACGCCCCTAGCTAGGCATAAAAACGAGGATAGATCTAAGTAGTGCCATCCTTGGCACTCAATTCATAAGTAGCTCGCATGATAGATTCATAAGGTAATTTGACTTTCTTTCTTAGAAAGTGCTCCATGTCTTTCCTTAACGGCAACTGAAATCTAATATTCCCTTCCTTCATATCAATAATTGCACCAATCGTTCTAAGGAAAGGTCTACCAAGAATAATAGGACATGAAAGATTGCAATCTATATCAAGAACGATAAAATCTACGGGCACAAAATTCCTATTTGCAACAATAAGAACATCATTGATCCTTCCCATAGGCTTTTTAATGGTGGAATCCGCAAGGTGCAAATTTAAAGAGCAATCATCAAGATCATGGAAACCTAGAATATCACATAAAGTTTTCGGAATCGTGGAAACACTAGCACCAAAATCACACAAAGCATTACACTCATGATCTTTAATTTTAATCTTTATAGTAGGTTCCCACTCATCATAAAGTTTTCTAGGTATAGAAACTTCCAAATTAAGTTTTTCATCATAAGATTGCATCAAGGCATCAACAATATGTTTGGTAAAAGCTGTATTTTGACTTTAAGCATGGGGAGAATTCACAACGGATTACAACAAGGAAATACAATCTTCTAAAGAATAATTATCATAATTAAATTCCTTAAAATCCAAGATAGTGGGGTTCAATGCTATTTAAAGTCTTGACCTCTCCAATCCCACTTTTACCAAATTTAGCATCAAGATCTAAAAACTCCGAATTGTTGGGACGCCTTTTAACTAAAGTTGACTCATCTCCAGTCCCATCATTATTAAGGTTCATATTTCAAAACAAAGATCTAATGGGGGACACATTAATAACTTTAAGATCTTCATCATTTTTTCATGGAAACTAGAAGAACACGCTTTTACAAAGCAATCTTTCTTAGCACGCAATCTAGCGGTCCTTTCTTTGCACTCATCAATGGAAGTTCTCATAGCAGAGGGACTCATTGATATCATGCTTAGGAGGAATAGATCTAAGTTTCAAAGAATCAACATCAAGCGAAAGTCTATCAACGTTCCTAGCCAAATCATCAACTTTAAGCAATTTTTCTTCAAGCAAGGCATCAAAATTCTTTTGAGAGATCATAAATTCTTTCACACTATTCTCAAAATCATAGGGCATCTTATTAAAATTACCTTTAGAATTATTGTAGGAATTTCCATAATTATTAGAGGAATTACAAGGGAATGGTCTGGGATTAAAGTTTCCTCTATAAGCATTGTTACCAAAATTATTCCTACCAACATAATTAACATCCATAGATTCATTATTATTCTCAATCAAAGTAGACAAAGGCATTATCAATGGGATCAACAGAAACACTCCTAGTGGAAAACAATTTCATAAATTCATCCATCTTTGCACTCAAAACATTAATTTCTTATATAGCATGCACTTTTTTACTAGTAGATCTCTTAGTGTGCCATTGAGAATAATTAGCCATAATATTATCAAGGAGTTTAGTAGCTTCTCCAAATGTGATTTCCATAAAAGTGCCTCCTGCGGCCGAATCTAAAAGATTTCTAGAAGCAAAATTCAAGCCGACATAAAATTTTTGTATGATCATCCATAAATTCAAAACATGAGTAGGACAATTGTGAATCATCAATTTCATTCTTTCCCAAGATTGGGCAACATGCTCATGATCAAGTTGTTTAAAATTCATAATATCGTTCCTAAGAGAGATGATTTTAGTGGGAGGAAAATACTTAGAGATAAAAGCATCTTTGCACTTATTCCATGAATCGATACTGTTCTTAGGCAAAGACGAAAACCAAACTTTAGCACGATCTCTTAGTGAAAACGGAAATAACTTCAATTTAACAATATCATTATCCATATCTTTCTTCTTTTGCATCTCACACAAATCAACAAAGTTGTTTAGATGGGTAGCGGCATCTTCACTAGGAAGGCCGGAGAATTGATCTTTCATAACAAGATTCAACAAGGCAACATTGATTTCACAAGACTCAAGATCATTAAGAGGAGCAATCGGAGTACTAAGGAAATCATTATTATTGGTATTGGAAAAATCACACAACTTGGTATTATCTTGTGACATGGCGACGCAATCCAACACAAAAGCAAACAAAAGGCAAGCGAAAGAGAGAGGAGATTGGGAAACAGAGGGCGAATAAAACGGCAAGGGTGAAGTGGGGGGAGAGGAAAACGAGAGGCAAATAGCAAATAATGTAAATGCGAGGGAGATGGGTTTGTGATGGGTACTTGGCATGTCTTGACTTGAGCGAAGACCTCCCCGGCAACGGCACCAGAAATCCTTCTTGCTACGTCTTGAGCTTGCGTTGGTTTTCCTTGAAGAGGAAAGGGTGATGCAGCAATAGTAGCGTAAGTATTTCTCTCAGTTTTTGAGAACCAAGGTATCAATCCAGTAGGAGGCTCCTCAAAAGTTCCACGCACCTACACAAACAAACAAGAACTCGCAACCAACACAATAAAGAGGTTGTCAATCCCTTCACGGCTACTTGCGAAAGTGAGATCTGATAGAGATAATATGATAAGATAAATATATATTTGGTGTTTTATGATATAGATTGGAAAAGTAAAGATGCAAACAAAAGTAGATGGCAAACTTATATGATAAAAGATAGACCCGGGAGCCATACGTTTCACTAGCGGCTTCTCTCAAGATAGCATAAGTATTACAGTGGGTGAACAAATCATTGTCGAGCAATTGATAGAAAAGCGAATAATTATGAGATTATCTAGGCATGATCATGTATATAGGCATCATGTCTGTGACAAGTAGACCGACTCCTGCCTGTATCTACTACTATTACTCCACACATCGACCGCTATCCAGCATGCATCTAGAGTATTAAGTTCATAAAGAACAGAGTAACGCATTAAGAAAGATGACATGATGTAGAGGGATAAACTCATGCAATATGATATAAACCCCATATTTTTATCTTCGATGGCAACAATACAATACGTGTTTTGCTGCCCCTGCTGTCACTGGGAAAGGACACCGCAAGATTGAACCCAAAGCTAAGCACTTCTCCCATTGCAAGAAAGATCAATCTAGTAGGCCAAACCAAACTGATAATTCGAAGAGACTTGCAAAGATAACTTAATCACACATAAAAGAATTCAGAGGAGATTCAAATATTTTTCATAGATAAACTTGATCATAAACCCACAATTCATCGGATCTCGACAAACACACCGCAAATAGAGTTACATCGAATAGATCTCCAAAAAGATCGAGGAGAACTTTGTATTGAGATTCAAAGAGAGAGAAGAAGTCATCTAGCAAATAACTATGGACCCGAAGGTTTGTGGTAAACTACTCACAACTCGTCGGAGAGGCTATGGTGTTGATGTAGAAGCCCTCCGTGGTCGATTCCCCCTCCGACGGAGCGGCGGCGAAGGCTCCAAGATGGGATCTCGCGGATACAGAAGGTTACGGTGGTGGAAATAGTTTTTCGTGGTCGTCTCCGATGTTTTCGGGGTACGTGGATATATATAGGAGGAAGAAGTAGGTCGGTGGACGCCCGAGGGGCCCACGAGATAGGGGGCGCGCCCAGTAGGGGGTGCTCCCTCCGCCCTCGTGGCCGCCTCGATTGCTTCTTGACTTGCACTCCAAGTCCTCTGGATCATGTTCGTTCCAAAAATCACGCTCCCAAAGGTTTCATTCCGTTTGGACTCAGTTTGATATTTCTTTTCTTCGAAACACTGAAATAGGCAAAAAAACAGCAATACCGGATGGGCCTACGGTTAGTAGGTTAGTCCAAAATTGATATAAATGTGTAAAGTAAAGCCCATAAACATCCAAAACGGGTAATATAATAGCATGGAACAATCAAAAATTATAAATACGTCGGAGACATATCACAGAGCAGCTGCCAGCGGCTGGGAAGGTGGGGCAGATGAGAAGAAGGATGGGACGTGGCTGAGAGCGCGCCATCGGCCGTGCTCCTCGAGGGAGGATTGGGTTGGAGGAGGAGAAGGCGGCGTTGGTTTCAATTTTTAATCTGCCACCGGCGCCGCCACAGGAACGAACGACAGGATCTGAGGTGAGCATGATCCCTCGCCTCTTCCCGTTCCTTCTCCGCCTTGTCTCAGCGCTCGTAGATGGTTGCAGGGGAGATGCGGCAGAGGAGGCTCGTGCAGCGTGTGGGGTGATGGGAGCGGGAAGAAAAGAAAGAGCGGCGGCGGCGGCGAATCTCTCCATCTCACGGGTCAGCTCTCCCATCCGTGCCGCGACATCGTCGGTATGGAGGCCCGGTATCGGGTAGCCACCACGGCGTCGGGTGTACCAGCGGGGGCTATGTTGACCGCTCGACATCTGGCTTGGGTTCCGGTGGCGCCAAGCCGTAGATGTGAACCGCCGTCTCCACTTCGTTTCCTCAATCTTTTGATCTGCACCTCTACCCCACTACTCCCTCCCTCCCTCTCTCACGTAAGCTTGAGCTCGAGGTGGTGAAATCCCTCTCAGATGGCCGAGGCTAACAGCCTTGACATCTTTGGAGATTCTATGTGTGCAGTTTTAGTTGTGCACACCAATCGTTTGAACAATTGCTATTAGAAATGGTACGTCTTTTTATTGTGTTTGAAGCAGGTAAAATGCGGTTTAGCCCTTTTGAAAATGTGATGAAGTAGTTGAGTTGACCGAATGTGGTGGCCTACGCCGACCGTGGCGGTAATAAATTCCCTAAGGTGGGTAACCGAGGCAGCCAGGGAGGGAGTTCACTCTTAGTTCATTTGCCTGTTTGCTCCGTCTCCTGACGGCTGCCATGGAGGTGACTTTGATGGCACCCGATGTTAATTTTTGCTTAGATTGTGCTGCTCCTCCTCTTTGTGTCTCTGTAGTCTTCCTCATTGCTTCGTCCGTGCTCAGCTCTATAGTAAGTACGCTGTGTTATGGTGACTCCCTCTCAATACTAGATGGCTTACTTCCCTTATTTAAAATTTTGATTTCTTTTCGAAGAATAGGTCCTTGTTCCAGTTCATAAGGGAATCATGTAGCAATGGCAATTAATATCATGTTTAATTTTATTATAAGTAAATTGTCAAATAAATGTGTCATAACATAAGTATTGATTTTATGATTCTATATATGATCAAACCTTGATGAACTAGTTTTGGTTGATACTATTTTAAATTTAGTTTCAGATACTGCAGAATTTCTAATTCTCTGTTACATGTGATTATGATATATGCTGCAGCAACTATGTGTTCAGATTTCAAACATGTCAGAAAGCCACTTTAGAGCTTTGCTACAATTAAGTCGGTATTTCTTTCACTTTAGTGCACCATGAGGCGGCTAGCAGGAGCCCTAAGGTCGATGACGTCGGGGAGGAGGCAGAGCGGCAGGACGGGTTCTGTGTGCTGGCTGGAGCAGCGGCCGGAACGGGTCACCGGCATGAGAGGGTGGGATGAGGACGAGGTCCTTTCGTTTTGCCAAGGTAAGATCCACACTTCTCTTTTGTTCTTCCAATGAAATATTGATTCTACTGACTTAATCCATATTCCTTGCGGGAGCATTGATCTCTTGGTACGGCGATGCGAGGCTGCGCAAGGGCAGCCCAGGTTTGCCAAGGTGATCTCCCTGTCCTTGGACGAGGAGGTCGACAAGGACGCCATGGTGGAACTTGGCCAGGAAGAAGAAGGAGAACCGACCCAAGGAGGGGAGGAAGAAGCAGCGGAAGGAGGACGCCACCAACGGCAAGGACGAGGTAAATGTTGCAGGCCTAAGCTTACCTCATGATTATGCAGTATCATGTATTTATTTTAGCAAAAGAGGCTTTAGTAGCAATGTCATGTAGAATCACTTTGAATTGGAAGTTACGTGGTTCAACTGCATCAAGTGTGAGCTCACTGGAAGTTTTTTCGACGTGTGGATCTACATGCGCATGCCCGTTACTTTTGTTCTTTGCTAATGATGTTGTATTGCTATGATCATTTGGTTAACTATGCTTTACCAGGAGTCAATGGTCGATACTATCCAATTTCCTTTTTTGGGGGACAGTATAAATGGCAGTATGTTGTTTCCTGTGCAGAAGACATATACTTTTTGGTTTCGTTCAAAAGCAAAGTGATGCAATGTTTTCGTTTTCATCTATTAAAAGTTAGTGAAACATGTGCGCTCACACTGAAACATATATGAACTGAATAGCGGATTGAAAGCCTTGGCATGTTTAGTACAACTCATTTTATCTTAGTGACCAGACATCTTTGTTTGATCTTCCTGGAGCTGCAGGTGATGAATGCATTTGTCCCTTTCAGCTTCAGGGTGCTGGCACCTAGGAGGGTCGGGACAGCAAAATCGGTGCTAATTGATGATGTCGTTGGTTCCCCTTACCCGACAAAACAGTTTTGCGGAAGCTTGTTGTAAGTGCCAAGTAAATTTCCTTTTACATGGATAACTGTGGTGGGTTGATAGTTATCTTGCTTCTGCTTATCATGACCAGCGTATACCAAGACACTTCTCCGTATGAGATAGACACACATGCTCGGAGTGAGATTTTCTCTGCGGTTCTGGTAACCGGCACAGAGGGTCTCTGTTCCATGGTGTTGCCGATGAGCAAGCTAAGTACTCTACGCTTGGTCACTTTGACTCTGTATTTATGCTATGGTCACTTGGGATTTATGCATCTGAGCTTCTCATTTTTGTCTATGATAGACAGAGTATGATTTTGATCGATCATTCCTATGTAAACCATTGTACGTCAATTCCGTTGGATTCTTTGATAGATTTATGTATTTGTGCTTGTTTCCTGGTTTCTCTTTTTGTTGAGGAAATGTATATATGTTACATATCCAAGGTTTCGTGTGCTTGTGCTCTTCGATTCCATAGGTTTGTTCCAGGCCAGTTCGTTGCAACTATTTTCATTTAGAAAGGCTTATCTGTGCGTAAGTTTGTTACTGATTCTGAGAGATGTAGCTAAATATAGAAATGACATGTGTCTTTGCGTTAGGCAGACTAACTGTTCAATTTATAGCTTTTAATCTTCTGTGTATTGTTTTTCTATATCCTTGGAATAAACATGTTTGCGATATTAAACAAGGGAACATACATGCCCTTTTGTGATGTTAACCATTTTACGCTAGGTATGGTGACATTGGTAAGCATGCTTTGGCTGTTGTGAAAAGTAAGAAGCTGGAATGCAAATCAAGCATCTGACTCTGACACTCACAGCACATTTGTTTAAGCAGATAGGCCTGACCGATCTGATGGTGTGTTCTCATTAAAAGTTATTGGTAGCTGGTTAGATTTTTTGCATGCTCCATGTACTAACACTGTGTTGTTAGAGGCTTAGAGCTACAATTGGTGTTGGTGAACAATTTTGTGTAACAAAATTGCCATGGCAATGTAGGGTTTACTCATGTCCTCCACTTCAAGCTTCAAAAGCCTTTTCCGAGCAAGACATGCTAGAAGATCTTTTATTTACCCAGGGTTTCGGTGTTAGCTTTGTTCACTATGAAATATTGCAAAAAGGTATCTGCTTAGATCTAGCTCCTGGAAGGATAGAATGTGCCAGATGCGCTGGTACTAAAGCCAATGGACGACATTTAACATCAATTCTACCTTTGATAATTTTCAGGATTGATGTGTGCTACAATAGTTTTTAATAACATTATTTTTATATGAGGAACCCCACCCATCCATTTTTATGGATTTGATGTACTTTATGAATGTCCTACTTTTCTTGCTGCTTCTCTCTTTCAACTAGCAGCAACATGCTGCTGTCAGTGCACTGGCAGTGCTAGAAACGTACTGAAAAGGGTGTTGCCTAATGCTGGCAGGGCTAAAAAGGTTACTGAAAAGGGTGCTACTCTACCAGGCACCGCACAGATGCCTCTTAGGCGGCGCGTCAATAGCACGCCCCAACCACTAGTCTTCGTCAAGCTAAGAAGACTAGGAGTACTACTTTGAGGAGCTGAGTAAGGCGGATGTTTGTTGCCTCCCCAGAGCCTTGGAGTCTACAACGAGCTCGGAGAAGAGGAGTCACAGCTCGGTGACTGCTACCCGTCGGGTCAGGTCGCCTCGCTAGCGAGCGCCCCTCACACGGCCCCCAAACCAGCCGGCCTACATGTTTACTGTAGCAAAGGGAGGGGAAAGGCCTAGATTTGACCCCACAGAGTTTTCTTCCTGGCGATGCCGTTGCCAACACCCGTCGATCCACCTCTGGTTACTGCGTTTACCTCGGTCCTTTACTCGTCGCGTGGTTGTCCAAGCGATAACCTATGGTTTCACGCTCCAGCGCGGAGGCTGAGTACTGAGCTGTGGTCAAACGCTGTTGCCGAGTGCACCTGGCTACGACAGTTACTTCAGGAGCTGCATCATAATGTCTCCCAGGCTACGGTTGTCTACTGCGACAACGTCTCTGCGGTGTACCTTTCCGCCAACCCCGTTCATCATCGCCGGACTAAGCACATTGAGCTGCACATTCACTTTGTGCGCGAGCAGGTGGCCCTTGGACGTATTCGGGTCCTCCATGTTTTGACTGCACAACAGTTCGCCGATGTGATTACGAAGGGACTGCCGACTTCCATCTTTGAGGAGTTTCGTTCCAGTCTCTACGTCACTGGCGCCGCTTCGACTACGGGAGGAAGGTGTTGAGTATATTGTGTATTGGGCCCACCTCCTGTTTCCTCTGTATAGTCGAGGTTGTGACCCTCCTATGTACTCATATATATGTGCCCGATGCACCGATCAATGCTTTGTGTTTGCACAGCCTGTATTTCATATTCTACGCTTTGGTTTCACCGGAGTTTCCTCTGTGTTTGCCCGTGTTGTCCTGTGTATGGTCTTGAATGAATGTTGATGGCGACGGATCGGTGGCTGGTGCTGCTGCTACTGCTTCAGTCCAGGGCTGTTTGTTGGATTGGATTGGCCGGCTCGCGCGGCTTTCCCGTTACGGCACCCACACCACACGAGGAACACGCCCGCCCTGTTGGAGGAGGCATGGTACGGATGACGGACCCGAACCACAGTGGCAGCGGGTCCATAGGACCCATCCGCCATTTATAGAATGCGCAATCAATATAGCCTGTCGAACTGGAGCCGTCTATGCTCTAAAATATGTCTATATACATTCACATGTACTTTTTCCGCTTATTTTTAGTCCGCATATAAGGTTTGGTCAAAATCAAGCTTTGTAGAGTTTGATTAATTTTATATTAAAAAATATAAACATTCACAATATGAAATCAATATTATCAGATGCAGCATGAAATGTACTATATAGTTTTAGTATTGTAGATGTTCATATTTTTTATATAAATTTGGTCAAACTTTGTGCAGTTTGACTTTGACCATATCTTATATGCGAAGTAAAAAGAAACGGAGGGAGTAATATGTAGTCATTTTGCTCCGTATGTAGTCATTTTAGAGCATAACTGAGCCGGCCCGAATGGCGCAGCTCCGAGAAGCCCGCTTCAAGGAGCAAAGTCCCGTCGCTGTGCAAAAACGAGAAGCAGGACAAACCTGACTGACTATCTTTCCGTGCAACAAGGTACTGGTGATGCTCCCAACCCTAGC